>NC_069500.1:26088274-26305774 GCF_027579735.1 Bombina bombina | reverse complement strand
CCGTTACTGCAGTGTACCTCAGTACTGTACTATAAGTTTATACCGTTACTGCAGTATACCTAAGTACTGTACTATAGGTTTATACCGTTACTGCAGTGTACCTCAGCACTGTACTATAAGTTTATACTGTTACTGCAGTATACCTCAGTGCTGTACTATAGGTTTATACTGTTACTGCAGTATACCGCATTACTGTACTATAGGTTTATACCATTACTGCAGTATACCTCAGCACTGTACTAGAGGTTTATAAAGTTACTGCAGTATACCTCAGTACTGTACTAGAGGATTATACCATTTACTGCAGTATACCTCAGTACTGTACTAGAGGTTTATTAAGTTACTGCAGTATACTTCAGTACTGTACTAAAAGTTTATACCATTTACTGCAGCATACCTCAGTACTGTACTAGAGGTTTATAAAGTTACTGCAGAATACCTCTGTACTGTACTAGAGGTTTATACCGTTACTGTAGTATACCTCAGTACTGTACTATAGGAATATACCGTTATTGCAGTATACCTAAGTACTGTACTATAGGTTTATACCGTTACTGCAGTGTACCTCAGTACTATACTATAAGTTTATACCGTTACTGCAGTATACCAAAGTACTGTACTATAGGTTTATACCGTTACTGCAGTGTACCTCAGTACTGTACTATAAGTTTATACCGTTACTGCAGTATACCTAAGTACTGTACTATAGGTTTATACCGTTAATGCAGTGTACCTCAGTACTGTACTATAAGTTTATACCGTTACTGCAGTGTACCTCAGTACTGTACTATAAGTTTATACCGTTACTGCAGTATACCAAAGTACTGTACTATAGGTTTATACCGTTACTGCAGTATACTTCAGTGCTGTACTATAGGGTTATACCATTACTGCAGTATACCTAAGTACTGTACTATAGGTTTATACCGTTACTGCAGTAAACCTAAGTACTGTACTATAGGTTTATACCGTTACTGCAGTGTACCTCAGTACTGTACTATACGTTTATACCGTTACTGCAGTGTACCTCAGTGCTGTACTATAGGTTTATACCGTTACTGCAGCATACCTCAGTGCTGTACTATAGGTTTATACCATTACTGTATCATAGGTTTATAAGTTTACGTATCAGTCTTATGAATCTTTAGGTTATGTATGAGTCTTATGTATCTTTAGGTTATGTATGTGTCTTATGTCTCTTTAGGTTATGTATGAGTCTTATGTATCTTTAGGTTATGTATGAGTCTTATGTACCTTTAGGTTATGTATGAGTCTTATGTCTCTTTAGGTTATGTATGAGTATTATGTCCCTTTAGGTTATGTATGAGTCTTATGTCTCTTTAGGTTATGTATGAGTCTTATGTATCTTTAGGTTATGTATGTGTCTTATGATTCTTTAGGTTATGTATGAGTCTTATGTATCTTTAGGTTATGTATGTGTCTTATGTCTCTTTAGGTTATGTATGAGTCTTATGTATCTTTAGGTTATGTATGAGTCTTATGTACCTTTAGGTTATGTATGAGTCTTATGTCTCTTTAGGTTATGTATGAGTATTATGTCCCTTTAGGTTATGTATGAGTCTTATGTCTCTTTAGGTTATGTATGAGTCTTATGTGTCTTTAGGTTATGTATGAGTCTTATGTCTCTTTAGGTTATGTATGAGTCTTATGTCCCTTTAGGTTATGTATGAGTCTTAGCTCTCTTTAGGTTATGAATGAGTCTTATGTATCTTTAGGTTACGTATGAGTCTTATGTCTCTTTAGGTTATGTATGAGTCTTATGTCTCTTTAGGTTATGTATGAGTCTTATGTCTCTTTAGGTTATGAATGAGTCTTATGTCTCTTTAGGTTATGTATGTGTCTTATGTCTCTTTAGGTTATGTATGAGTCTTATGTCTCTTTAGGTTATGTATGAGTCTTAGCTCTCTTTAGGTTATGAATTAGTCTTATGTATCTTTAGGTTACGTATGAGTCTTATGTCTCTTTAGGTTATGTATGAGTCTTATGTCTCTTTAGGTTATGTATGAGTCTTATGTCTCTTTAGGTTATGAATGAGTCTTATGTCTCTTTAGGTTATGTATGAGTCTTATGTATCTTTAGGTTATGTATAAGTCTTATGTACCTTTAGGTTATGTATGAGTCTTATGTCCCTTTAGGTTATGTATGAGTCTTATGTATCTTTAGGTTATGTATGAGTCTTATGTCCCTTTAGGTTATATATGAGTCTTATGTCCCTTTAGGTTATATATGAGTCTTATGTCTCTTTAGGTTATGTATGAGTCTTATGTACCTTTAGGTTATGTATGAGTCTTATGTCTCTTTAGGTTATGTATGAGTATTATGTCCCTTTAGGTTATGTATGAGTCTTATGTCTCTTTAGGTTATGTATGAGTCTTATGTGTCTTTAGGTTATGTATGAGTCTTATGTCCCTTTAGGTTATGTATGAGTCTTAGCTCTCTTTAGGTTATGAATGAGTCTTATGTATCTTTAGGTTACGTATGAGTCTTATGTCTCTTTAGGTTATGTATGAGTCTTATGTCTCTTTAGGTTATGTATGAGTCTTATGTCTCTTTATGTTATGAATGAGTCTTATGTCTCTTTAGGTTATGTATGTGTCTTATGTCTCTTTAGGTTATGTATGAGTCTTATGTCTCTTTAGGTTATGTATGAGTCTTAGCTCGCTTTAGGTTATGAATGAGTCTTATGTATCTTTAGGTTACGTATGAGTCTTATGTCTCTTTAGGTTATGTATGAGTCTTATGTCTCTTTAGGTTATGTATGAGTCTTATGTCTCTTCAGGTTATGAATGAGTCTTATGTCTCTTTAGGTTATGTATGAGTCTTATGTATCTTTAGGTTATGTATAAGTCTTATGTACCTTTAGGTTATGTATGAGTCTTATGTCCCTTTAGGTTATGTATGAGTCTTATGTATCTTTAGGTTATGTATGAGTCTTATGTCCCTTTAGGTTATATATGAGTCTTATGTCCCTTTAGGTTATATATGAGTCTTATGTCTCTTTAGGTTATGTATGAGTCTTATGTCTCTTTAGGTTATGTATGAGTCTTATGTCCCTTTAGGTTATGTATGAGTCTTATGTCTTTATAGGTTATGTATGAGTCTTATGTGTCTTTAGGTTATGTATGAGTCTTATGTCTCTTTAGGTTATGAATGAGTCTTATGTCTCTTTAGGTTATGTATGAGTCTTATGTCTCTTTAGGTTATGTATGAGCCTTATGTCTCTTTAGGTTATGAATGAGTCTTATGTCTCTTTAGGTTATGTATGAGTCTTATGTATCTTTAGGTTATGTATGAGTCTTATGTCTCTTTAGGTTATGAATGAGTCTTATGTCTCTTTAGGTTATGCATGAGTCTTATGTATCTTTAGGTTATGTATGAGTCTTATGACCCTTTAGGTTATGTATGAGTCTTATGTCTCTTTAGGTTATGAATGAGTCTTATGTCTCTTTAGGTTATGTATGAGTCTTATGTCTCTTTAGGTTATGAATGAGTCTTATGTCTCTTTAGGTTATGCATGAGTCTTATGTCTCTTTAGGTTATGTATGAGTCTTATGTATCTTTAGGTTATGTATGAGTCTTATGTCTCTTTAGGTTATGTATGAGTCTTATGTATGAGTCTTATGTCCCTTTAGGTTATGCATGAGTCTTATATCTCTTTAGGTTATGTATGAGTCTTATCTATCTTTAGGTTATGCATGAGTCTTATGTCTCTTTAGGTTATGTATGAGTCTTATGTCTCTTTAGGTTATGTATGAGTCTTATGTATGAGTCTTATGTCCCTTTAGGTTATGCATGAGTCTTATGTCTCTTTAGGTTATGTATGAGTCTTATGTATCTTTAGGTTATGCATGAGTCTTATGTCTCTTTAGGTTATGTATGAGTCTTATGTCTCTTTAGGTTATATATGAGTCTTATGTCTCTTTAGGTTATGTATGAGTCTTATGTCTCTTTAGGTTATATATGAGTCTTATGTCTCTTTAGGTTATGTATGAGTCTTATGTCTCTTTAGGTTATATATGAGTCTTATGTCTCTTTAGGTTATATATGAGTCTTATGTCTCTTTAGGTTATGTATGAGTCTTATGTGTCTTTAGGTTATGTATGAGTCTTATGTGTCTTTAGGTTATGTATGAGTCTTATGTCTCTTTAGATTATGTATGAGTCTTATGTGTCTTTATTTTATGTATGGGTCTTATGTCTCTTTAGGTTATGAATGAGCCTTATGTCTCTTTAGGTAATGTATGAGTCTTATGTCTATTTAGGTTATGCATGAGTCTTATGTCTCTTTAGGTTATGTATGAGTCTTATGTCTATTTAGGTTATGTATGAGTCTTATGTCTCTTTAGGTTATGTATGAGTCTTATGTCTCTTTAGGTTATGTATGAGTCTTATGTCTATTTAGGTTATGTATGAGTCTTATGTCTCTTTAGGTTATGCATGAGTCTTATGTCTCTTTAGGTTATGCATGAGTCTTATGTCTCTTTAGGCTACGTATGAGTCTTATGTCTCTTTAGGTTATGTATGAGTCTTATGTCTCTTTAGGTAATGTATGAGTCTTATGTCTCTTTAGGTTATGTATGAGTCTTATGTCTCTTTAGGTTATGTATGAGTCTTATGTCTCTTTAGGTTATGCATGAGTCTTATGTCTCTTTAGGTTATGTATGAGTCTTATGTCTCTTTAGGTTATGCATGAGTCTTATGTATCTTTAGGTTATGTATGAGTCTTATGTCTCTTTAGGTTACGTATGAGTCTTATATCTCTTTAGGTTATGTATGAGTCTTATGTCTCTTTAGGTTATGCATGAGTCTTATGTATCTTCAGGTTATGTATGAGTCTTATGTCTCTTTAGGTTATGTATGTGTCTTATGTCTCTTTAGGTTATGTATGAGTCTTATGTCTCTTTAGGTTATGTATGAGTCTTATGTCTCTTTAGGTTATGTATGAGTCTTATGTCTCTTTAGGTTATGTATGAGTATTATGTCTCTTTAGGTTATGTATGAGTCTTATGTCTCTTTAGGTTATGTATGAGTCTTATGTCTCTTTAGGTTATGTATGAGTCTTATGTCTCTTTAGGTTATGTATGAGTCTTATGTCTCTTTAGGTTATGTATGAGTCTTATGTCTCTTTAGGTAATGTATGAGTCTTATGTCTCTTTAGGTTATGTATGAGTCTTATGTCTCTTTAGGTTATGTATGAGTCTTATGTCTCTTTAGGTTATGTATGAGTCTTATGTCTCTTTAGGTTATGTATGAGTCTTATGTCTCTTTAGGTTATGTATGAGTCTTATGTCTCTTTAGGTAATGTATGAGTCTTATGTCTCTTTAGGTTATGTATGAGTCTTATGTCTCTTTAGGTTATGCATGAGTCTTATGTCTCTTTAGGTTATGTATGAGTCTTATGTCTCTTTAGGTTATGCATGAGTCTTATGTCTCTTTAGGTTATGTATGAGTCTTATGTCTCTTTAGGTTATGTATGAGTCTTATGTCTCTTTAGGTTATGTATGTGTCTTATGTCTCTTTAGGTTATGTATGAGTCTTATGTCTCTTTAGGTTATGTATGAGTCTTATGTCTCTTTAGGTTATGTATGAGTCTTATGTCTCTTTAGGTTATGTATGAGTATTATGTCTCTTTAGGTTATGTATGAGTCTTATGTCTCTTTAGGTTATGTATGAGTCTTATGTCTCTTTAGGTTATGTATGAGTCTTATGTCTCTTTAGGTTATGTATGAGTCTTATGTCTCTTTAGGTTATGTATGAGTCTTATGTCTCTTTAGGTAATGTATGAGTCTTATGTCTCTTTAGGTTATGTATGAGTCTTATGTCTCTTTAGGTTATGTATGAGTCTTATGTCTCTTTAGGTTATGTATGAGTCTTATGTCTCTTTAGGTTATGTATGAGTCTTATGTCTCTTTAGGTTATGTATGAGTCTTATGTCTCTTTAGGTAATGTATGAGTCTTATGTCTCTTTAGGTTATGTATGAGTCTTATGTCTCTTTAGGTTATGCATGAGTCTTATGTCTCTTTAGGTTATGTATGAGTCTTATGTCTCTTTAGGTTATGCATGAGTCTTATGTCTCTTTAGGTTATGCATGAGTCTTATGTCTTTTTAGGTTAAGTATGAGTCTTATGTCTCTTTAGGTTATGTATGAGTCTTATGTCTCTTTAGGTTATGTATGAATCTTATGTCTCTTTAGGTTATGTATGAGTCTTATGTCTCTTTAGGTTATGTATGAATCTTATGTCTCTTTAGGTTATGTATGAGTCTTATGTCTTTTTAGGTTAAGTATGAGTCTTATGTCTCTTTAGGTTATGTATGAGTCTTATGTCCCTTTAGGTTATGTATGAGTCTTATGTCTCTTTAGGTTATGTATGAGTCTTATGTCTCTTTAGGTTATGTATGAGTCTTATGTCTCTTTAGGTTATGCATGAGTCTTATGTCTCTTTAGGTTACGTATGAGTCTTATGTCTCTTTAGGTTATGTATGAGTCTTATGTCTCTTTAGGTTATGTATGAGTCTTATGTCTCTTTAGGTTATGTATGAGTCTTATGTCCCTTTAGGTTATGCATGAGTCTTATGTCTCTTTAGGTTAAGTATGAGTCTTATGTCTCTTTAGGTTAAGTATGAGTCTTATGTCTCTTTAGGTTATGTATGAGTCTTATGTCTCTTTAGGTTATGCATGAGTCTTATGTATCTTTAGGTTATGTATGAGTCTTATGTCTCTTTAGGTTATGTATGAGTCTTATGTGTCTTTAGGTTATGTATGAGTCTTATGTATCTTTAGGTTAAGTATGAGTCTTATGTCTCTTTAGGTTATGTATGAGTCTTATGTCTCTTTAGGTTATGTATGAGTCTTATGTCTCTTTAGGTTAAGTATGAGTCTTATGTCTCTTTAGGTTAAGTATGAGTCTTATGTCTCTTTAGGTTAAGTATGAGTCTTATGTCTCTTTAGGTTATGTATGAGTCTTATGTCTCTTTAGGTTATGTATGAGTCTTATGTGTCTTTAGGTTATGTATGAGTCTTATGACTCTTTAGGTTATGTATGAGTCTTATGTACCTTTAGGTTATGTATGAGTCTTATGTCTCTTTAGGTTATGTATGAGTCTTATGTATCTTTAGGTTACGTATGAGTCTTATGTCTCTTTAGGTTATGCATGAGTCTTATGTCTCTTTAGGTTATGTATGAGTCTTATGTCTCTTTAGGTTATGTATGAGTCTTATGTGTCTTTAGGTTATGTATGAGTCTTATGTGTCTTTAGGTTATGTATGAGTCTTATGTATCTTTAGGTTAAGTATGAGTCTTATGTCTCTTTAGGTTATGTATGGGTCTTATGTCTCTTTAGGTTATGTATGAGTCTTATGTCTCTTTAGGTTAAGTATGAGTCTTATGTCTCTTTAGGTTAAGTATGAGTCTTATGTCTCTTTAGGTAAAGTATGAGTCTTATGTCTCTTTAGGTTATGTATGAGTCTTATGTCTCTTTAGGTTATGTATGAGTCTTATGTGTCTTTAGGTTATGTATGAGTCTTATGTATCTTTAGGTTACGTATGAGTCTTATGTCTCTTTAGGTTATGCATGAGTCTTATGTCTCTTTAGGTTAAGTATGAGTCTTATGTCTCTTTAGGTTAAGTATGAGTCTTATGTCTCTTTAGGTTATGTATGAGTCTTATGTCTCTTTAGGTTATGTATGAGTCTTATGTCTCTTTAGGTTATGCATGAGTCTTATGTCTCTTTAGGTTAAGTATGAGTCTTATGTCTCTTTAGGTTAAGTATGAGTCTTATGTCTCTTTAGGTTATGTATGAGTCTTATGTCTCTTTAGGTTATGTATGAGTCTTATGTCTCTTTAGGTTATGTATGAGTCTTATGTCTCTTTAGGTTATGTATGAGTCTTATGTATCTTTAGGTTAAGTATGAGTCTTATGTCTCTTTAGGTTATGTATGAGTCTTATGTCTCTTTAGGTTACGTATGAGTCTTATGTCTCTTTAGGTTATGTATGAGTCTTATGTCTCTTTAGGTTATGTATGAGTCTTATGTCTCTTTAGGTTATGTATGAGTCTTATGTCTCTTTAGGTTATGTATGAGTCTTATGTATCTTTAGGTTATGCATGAGTCTTATGTCTCTTTAGGTTATGTATGAGTCTTATGTCTCTTTAGGTTATGTATGAGTCTTATGTCTCTTTAGGTTCAGTATGAGTCTTATGTCTCTTTAGGTTAAGTATGAGTCTTATGTCTCTTTAGGTTATGTATGAGTCTTATGTCTTTTTAGGTTAAGTATGAGTCTTATGTCTCTTTAGGTTATGTATGAGTCTTATGTCCCTTTAGGTTATGTATGAGTCTTATGTCTCTTTAGGTTATGTATGAGTCTTATGTCTCTTTAGGTTATGTATGAGTCTTATGTCTCTTTAGGTTATGCATGAGTCTTATGTCTCTTTAGGTTACGTATGAGTCTTATGTCTCTTTAGGTTATGTATGAGTCTTATGTCTCTTTAGGTTATGTATGAGTCTTATGTCTCTTTAGGTTATGTATGAGTCTTATGTCTCTTTAGGTTATGCATGAGTCTTATGTATCTTCAGGTTATGTATGAGTCTTATGTCTCTTTAGGTTATGTATGAGTCTTATGTATCTATAGGTTATGTATGAGTCTTATGTCCCTTTAGGTTATGCATGAGTCTTATGTCTCTTTAGGTTAAGTATGAGTCTTATGTCTCTTTAGGTTAAGTATGAGTCTTATGTCTCTTTAGGTTATGTATGAGTCTTTTGTCTCTTTAGGTTATGTATGAGTCTTATGTCTCTTTAGGTTATGTATGAGTCTTATGTCTCTTTAGGTTATGTATGAGTCTTATGTCTCTTTAGGTTATGCATGAGTCTTATGTCTATTTAGGTTATGTATGAGTCTTATGTCTTTTTAGGTTAAGTATGAGTCTTATGTCTCTTTAGGTTATGTATGAGTCTTATGTCTCTTTAGGTTATGTATGAATCTTATGTCTCTTTAGGTTATGTATGAGTCTTATGTCTCTTTAGGTTATGTATGAATCTTATGTCTCTTTAGGTTATGTATGAGTCTTATGTCTTTTTAGGTTAAGTATGAGTCTTATGTCTCTTTAGGTTATGTATGAGTCTTATGTCCCTTTAGGTTATGTATGAGTCTTATGTCTCTTTAGGTTATGTATGAGTCTTAGTCTCTTTAGGTTATGTATGAGTCTTATGTCTCTTTAGGTTATGTATGAGTCTTATGTCTCTTTAGGTTATGTATGAGTCTTATGTCTCTTTAGGTTATGTATGAGTCTTATGTCTCTTTAGGTTATGTATGAGTCTTATGTCTCTTTAGGTTAAGTATGAGTCTTATGTCCTCTTTAGGTTATTGTATGAGTCTTATGTCTCTTTAGTTATGTATGAGTCTTATGTCTCTTTAGGTTAAAGTATGTAGGTTATGTATGAGTCTTATGTCTCTTTAGGTTAAGTATGAGTTTATGTCTCTTTAGGTTATGTATGAGTCTTATGTCTCTTTAGGTTATGTATGGAGTCTTATGTCTCTTTAGGTTAAGTATGAGTCTTATGTCTCTTTAGGTTATGTATGAGTCTTATGTCTCTTTAGGTTATGTATGAGTCTTATGTCTCTTTAGGTTATGTATGAGTCTTATGTCTCTTTAGGTTATGTATGAGTCTTATGTCTCTTTAGGTTATGTATGAGTCTTATGTCTCTTTAGGTTAAGTATGAGTCTTATGTCTCTTTAGGTTATGTATGAGTCTTATGTCTCTTTAGGTTATGTATGAGTCTTATGTCTCTTTAGGTTAAGTATGAGTCTTATGTCTCTTTAGGTTATGTATGAGTCTTATGTCTCTTTAGGTTATGTATGAGTCTTATGTGTCTTTAGGTTATGTATGAGTCTTATGTCTCTTTAGGTTAAGTATGAGTCTTATGTCTCTTTAGGTTATGCATGAGTCTTATGTCTCTTTAGGTTAAGTATGAGTCTTATGTCTCTTTAGGTTAAGTATGAGTCTTATGTCTCTTTAGGTTATGTATGAGTCTTATGTCTCTTTAGGTTATGTATGAGTCTTATGTCTCTTTAGGTTATGTATGAGTCTTATGTCTCTTTAGGTTAAGTATGAGTCTTATGTCTCTTTAGGTTAAGTATGAGTCTTATGTCTCTTTAGGTTATGTATGAGTCTTATGTCTCTTTAGGTTATGTATGAGTCTTATGTCTCTTTAGGTTATGTATGAGTCTTATGTCTCTTTAGGTTACGTATGAGTCTTATGTCTCTTTAGGTTATGTATGAGTCTTATGTCTCTTTAGGTTATGTATGAGTCTTATGTCTCTTTAGGTTATGCATGAGTCTTATGTATCTTTAGGTTATGTATGAGTCTTATGTCTCTTTAGGTTATGTATGAGTCTTATGTCTCTTTAGGTTATGTATGAGTCTTATGTATCTTTAGGTTAAGTATGAGTCTTATGTCTCTTTAGGTTATGTATGAGTCTTATGTCTCTTTAGGTTATGTATGAGTCTTATGTCTCTTTAGGTTAAGTATGAGTCTTATGTCTCTTTAGGTTAAGTATGAGTCTTATGTCTCTTTAGGTTATGTATGAGTCTTATGTCTCTTTAGGTTATGTATGAGTCTTATGTCTCTTTAGGTTATGTATGAGTCTTATGTGTCTTTAGGTTATGTATGAGTCTTATGTCTCTTTAGGTTATGTATGAGTCTTATGTATCTTTAGGTTATGTATGAGTCTTATGTCTCTTTAGATTATGTATGAGTCTTATGTATCTTTAGGTTACGTATGAGTCTTATGTCTCTTTAGGTTATGCATGAGTCTTATGTCTCTTTAGGTTAAGTATGAGTCTTATGTCTCTTTAGGTTATGTATGAGTCTTATGTCTCTTTAGGTTATGTATGAGTCTTATGTGTCTTTAGGTTATGTATGAGTCTTATGTATCTTTAGGTTAAGTATGAGTCTTATGTCTCTTTAGGTTATGTATGGGTCTTATGTCTCTTTAGGTTATGTATGAGTCTTATGTCTCTTTAGGTTAAGTATGAGTCTTATGTCTCTTTAGGTTAAGTATGAGTCTTATGTCTCTTTAGGTAAAGTATGAGTCTTATGTCTCTTTAGGTAATGTATGAGTCTTATGTCTCTTTAGGTTATGTATGAGTCTTATGTGTCTTTAGGTTATGTATGAGTCTTATGTATCTTTAGGTTACGTATGAGTCTTATGTCTCTTTAGGTTATGTATGAGTCTTATGTCTCTTTAGGTTATGCATGAGTCTTATGTCTCTTTAGGTTAAGTATGAGTCTTATGTCTCTTTAGGTTAAGTATGAGTCTTATGTCTCTTTAGGTTATGTATGAGTCTTATGTCTCTTTAGGTTATGTATGAGTTTTATGTCTCTTTAGGTTATGTATGAGTCTTATGTCTCTTTAGGTTATGTATGAGTCTTATGTATCTTTAGGTTAAGTATGAGTCTTATGTCTCTTTAGGTTATGTATGAGTCTTATGTCTCTTTAGGTTATGTATGAGTCTTATGTCTCTTTAGGTTATGTATGAGTCTTATGTCTCTTTAGGTTACGTATGAGTCTTATGTCTCTTTAGGTTATGTATGAGTCTTATGTCTCTTTAGGTTATGTATGAGTCTTATGTATCTTTAGGTTATGTATGAGTCTTATGTCTCTTTAGGTTATGTATGAGTCTTATGTCTCTTTAGGTTAAGTATGAGTCTTATGTCTCTTTAGGTTAAGTATGAGTCTTATGTATCTTTAGGTTATGTATGAGTCTTATGTCTCTTTAGGTTATGTATGAGTCTTATGTGTCTTTAGGTTATGTATGAGTCTTATGTCTCTTTAGGTTATGTATGAGTCTTATGTCTCTTTAGGTTATGTATGAGTCTTATGTCTCTTTAGGTTATGTATGAGTCTTATGTGTCTTTAGGTTATGTATGAGTCTTATGTGTCTTTAGGTTATGTATGAGTCTTATGTCTCTTTAGGTTATGTATGAGTCTTATGTCTCTTTAGGTTATGTATGAGTCTTATGTCTCTTTAGGTTATGTATGAGTCTTATGTGTCTTTAGGTTATGTATGAGTCTTATGTCTCTTTAGGTTATGTATGAGTCTTATGTCTCTTTAGGTTATGTATGAGTCTTATGTCTCTTTAGGTTATGTATGAGTCTTATGTCTCTTTAGGTTATGTATGAGTCTTATGTCTCTTTAGGTTATGTATGAGTCTTATGTCTCTTTAGGTAATGTATGAGTCTTATGTCTCTTTAGGTTATGTATGAGTCTTATGTCTCTTTAGGTTATGCATGAGTCTTATGTCTCTTTAGGTTATGTATGAGTCTTATGTCTCTTTAGGTTATGCATGAGTCTTATGTCTCTTTAGGTTATGTATGAGTCTTATGTCTCTTTAGGTTATGCATGAGTCTTATGTCTATTTAGGTTATGTATGAGTCTTATGTCTTTTTAGGTTAAGTATGAGTCTTATGTCTCTTTTGGTTATGTATGAGTCTTATGTCTCTTTAGGTTATGTATGAGTCTTATGTCTCTTTAGGTTATGTATGAGTCTTATGTCTCTTTAGGTTATGTATGAGTCTTATGTCTCTTTAGGTTATGTATGAGTCTTATGTCTCTTTAGGTTATGCATGAGTCTTATGTATCTTCAGGTTATGTATGAGTCTTATGTCTCTTTAGGTTATGTATGAGTCTTATGTCTCTTTAGGTTACGTATGAGTCTTATGTCTCTTTAGGTTATGTATGAGTCTTATGTCTCTTTAGGTTATGTATGAGTCTTATGTCTCTTTAGGTTATGTATGAGTCTTATGTATCTTTAGGTTATGTATGAGTCTTATGTCCCTTTAGGTTATGCATGAGTCTTATGTCTCTTTAGGTTAAGTATGAGTCTTATGTCTCTTTAGGTTAAGTATGAGTCTTATGTCTCTTTAGGTTATGTATGAGTCTTATGTCTCTTTAGGTTATACATGAGTCTTATGTATCTTTAGGTTATGTATGAGTCTTATGTCTCTTTAGGTTATGTATGAGTCTTATGTGTCTTTAGGTTATGTATGAGTCTTATGTATCTTTAGGTTAAGTATGAGTCTTATGTCTCTTTAGGTTATGTATGAGTCTTATGTCTCTTTAGGTTATGTATGAGTCTTATGTCTCTTTAGGTTATGTATGAGTCTTATGTGTCTTTAGGTTATGTATGAGTCTTATGTCTCTTTAGGTTATGTATGAGTCTTATGTCTCTTTAGGTTATGTATGAGTCTTATGTCTCTTTAGGTTATGTATGAGTCTTATGTGTCTTTAGGTTATGTTTGAGTCTTATGTGTCTTTAGGTTATGTATGAGTCTTATGTCTCTTTAGGTTATGTATGAGTCTTATGTCTCTTTAGGTTATGTATGAGTCTTATGTCTCTTTAGGTTATGTATGAGTCTTATGTGTCTTTAGGTTATGTATGAGTCTTATGTCTCTTTAGGTTATGTATGAGTCTTATGTCTCTTTAGGTTATGTATGAGTCTTATGTCTCTTTAGGTTATGTATGAGTCTTATGTCTCTTTAGGTTATGTATGAGTCTTATGTCTCTTTAGGTTATGTATGAGTCTTATGTCTCTTTAGGTAATGTATGAGTCTTATGTCTCTTTAGGTTATGTATGAGTCTTATGTCTCTTTAGGTTATGCATGAGTCTTATGTCTCTTTAGGTTATGTATGAGTCTTATGTCTCTTTAGGTTATGCATGAGTCTTATGTCTCTTTAGGTTATGTATGAGTCTTATGTCTCTTTAGGTTATGCATGAGTCTTATGTCTATTTAGGTTATGTATGAGTCTTATGTCTTTTTAGGTTAAGTATGAGTCTTATGTCTCTTTAGGTTATGTATGAGTCTTATGTCTCTTTAGGTTATGTATGAGTCTTATGTCTCTTTAGGTTATGTATGAGTCTTATGTCTCTTTAGGTTATGTATGAGTCTTATGTCTCTTTAGGTTATGTATGAGTCTTATGTCTCTTTAGGTTATGCATGAGTCTTATGTATCTTCAGGTTATGTATGAGTCTTATGTCTCTTTAGGTTATGTATGAGTCTTATGTCTCTTTAGGTTATGTATGAGTCTTATGTCTCTTTAGGTTATGTATGAGTCTTATGTCTCTTTAGGTTATGTATGAGTCTTATGTCTCTTTAGGTTATGTATGAGTCTTATGTATCTTTAGGTTATGTATGAGTCTTATGTCCCTTTAGGTTATGCATGAGTCTTATGTCTCTTTAGGTTAAGTATGAGTCTTATGTCTCTTTAGGTTAAGTATGAGTCTTATGTCTCTTTAGGTTATGTATGAGTCTTATGTCTCTTTAGGTTATACATGAGTCTTATGTATCTTTAGGTTATGTATGAGTCTTATGTCTCTTTAGGTTATGTATGAGTCTTATGTGTCTTTAGGTTATGTATGAGTCTTATGTATCTTTAGGTTAAGTATGAGTCTTATGTCTCTTTAGGTTATGTATGAGTCTTATGTCTCTTTAGGTTATGTATGAGTCTTATGTCTCTTTAGGTTAAGTATGAGTCTTATGTCTCTTTAGGTTAAGTATGAGTCTTATGTCTCTTTAGGTTAAGTATGAGTCTTATGTCTCTTTAGGTTATGTATGAGTCTTATGTCTCTTTAGGTTATGTATGAGTCTTATGTGTCTTTAGGTTATGTATGAGTCTTATGTCTCTTTAGGTTATGTATGAGTCTTATGTATCTTTAGGTTATGTATGATTCTTATGTCTCTTTAGGTTATGTATGAGTCTTATGTATCTTTAGGTTACGTATGAGTCTTATGTCTCTTTAGGTTATGCATGAGTCTTATGTCTCTTTAGGTTAAGTATGAGTCTTATGTCTCTTTAGGTTATGTATGAGTCTTATGTCTCTTTAGGTTATGTATGAGTCTTATGTCTCTTTAGGTAATGTATGAGTCTTATGTCTCTTTAGGTTATGTATGAGTCTTATGTCTCTTTAGGTTATGCATGAGTCTTATGTCTCTTTAGGTTATGTATGAGTCTTATGTCTCTTTAGGTTATGCATGAGTCTTATGTCTCTTTAGGTTATGTATGAGTCTTATGTCTCTTTAGGTTATGCATGAGTCTTATGTCTATTTAGGTTATGTATGAGTCTTATGTCTTTTTAGGTTAAGTATGAGTCTTATGTCTCTTTTGGTTATGTATGAGTCTTATGTCTCTTTAGGTTATGTATGAGTCTTATGTCTCTTTAGGTTATGTATGAGTCTTATGTCTCTTTAGGTTATGTATGAGTCTTATGTCTCTTTAGGTTATGTATGAGTCTTATGTCTCTTTAGGTTATGCATGAGTCTTATGTATCTTCAGGTTATGTATGAGTCTTATGTCTCTTTAGGTTATGTATGAGTCTTATGTCTCTTTAGGTTACGTATGAGTCTTATGTCTCTTTAGGTTATGTATGAGTCTTATGTCTCTTTAGGTTATGTATGAGTCTTATGTCTCTTTAGGTTATGTATGAGTCTTATGTATCTTTAGGTTATGTATGAGTCTTATGTCCCTTTAGGTTATGCATGAGTCTTATGTCTCTTTAGGTTAAGTATGAGTCTTATGTCTCTTTAGGTTAAGTATGAGTCTTATGTCTCTTTAGGTTATGTATGAGTCTTATGTCTCTTTAGGTTATACATGAGTCTTATGTATCTTTAGGTTATGTATGAGTCTTATGTCTCTTTAGGTTATGTATGAGTCTTATGTGTCTTTAGGTTATGTATGAGTCTTATGTATCTTTAGGTTAAGTATGAGTCTTATGTCTCTTTAGGTTATGTATGAGTCTTATGTCTCTTTAGGTTATGTATGAGTCTTATGTCTCTTTAGGTTATGTATGAGTCTTATGTGTCTTTAGGTTATGTATGAGTCTTATGTCTCTTTAGGTTATGTATGAGTCTTATGTCTCTTTAGGTTATGTATGAGTCTTATGTCTCTTTAGGTTATGTATGAGTCTTATGTGTCTTTAGGTTATGTTTGAGTCTTATGTGTCTTTAGGTTATGTATGAGTCTTATGTCTCTTTAGGTTATGTATGAGTCTTATGTCTCTTTAGGTTATGTATGAGTCTTATGTCTCTTTAGGTTATGTATGAGTCTTATGTGTCTTTAGGTTATGTATGAGTCTTATGTCTCTTTAGGTTATGTATGAGTCTTATGTCTCTTTAGGTTATGTATGAGTCTTATGTCTCTTTAGGTTATGTATGAGTCTTATGTCTCTTTAGGTTATGTATGAGTCTTATGTCTCTTTAGGTTATGTATGAGTCTTATGTCTCTTTAGGTAATGTATGAGTCTTATGTCTCTTTAGGTTATGTATGAGTCTTATGTCTCTTTAGGTTATGCATGAGTCTTATGTCTCTTTAGGTTATGTATGAGTCTTATGTCTCTTTAGGTTATGCATGAGTCTTATGTCTCTTTAGGTTATGTATGAGTCTTATGTCTCTTTAGGTTATGCATGAGTCTTATGTCTATTTAGGTTATGTATGAGTCTTATGTCTTTTTAGGTTAAGTATGAGTCTTATGTCTCTTTTGGTTATGTATGAGTCTTATGTCTCTTTAGGTTATGTATGAGTCTTATGTCTCTTTAGGTTATGTATGAGTCTTATGTCTCTTTAGGTTATGTATGAGTCTTATGTCTCTTTAGGTTATGTATGAGTCTTATGTCTCTTTAGGTTATGCATGAGTCTTATGTATCTTCAGGTTATGTATGAGTCTTATGTCTCTTTAGGTTATGTATGAGTCTTATGTCTCTTTAGGTTACGTATGAGTCTTATGTCTCTTTAGGTTATGTATGAGTCTTATGTCTCTTTAGGTTATGTATGAGTCTTATGTCTCTTTAGGTTATGTATGAGTCTTATGTATCTTTAGGTTATGTATGAGTCTTATGTCCCTTTAGGTTATGCATGAGTCTTATGTCTCTTTAGGTTAAGTATGAGTCTTATGTCTCTTTAGGTTAAGTATGAGTCTTATGTCTCTTTAGGTTATGTATGAGTCTTATGTCTCTTTAGGTTATACATGAGTCTTATGTATCTTTAGGTTATGTATGAGTCTTATGTCTCTTTAGGTTATGTATGAGTCTTATGTGTCTTTAGGTTATGTATGAGTCTTATGTATCTTTAGGTTAAGTATGAGTCTTATGTCTCTTTAGGTTATGTATGAGTCTTATGTCTCTTTAGGTTATGTATGAGTCTTATGTCTCTTTAGGTTAAGTATGAGTCTTATGTCTCTTTAGGTTAAGTATGAGTCTTATGTCTCTTTAGGTTAAGTATGAGTCTTATGTCTCTTTAGGTTATGTATGAGTCTTATGTCTCTTTAGGTTATGTATGAGTCTTATGTGTCTTTAGGTTATGTATGAGTCTTATGTCTCTTTAGGTTATGTATGAGTCTTATGTATCTTTAGGTTATGTATGATTCTTATGTCTCTTTAGGTTATGTATGAGTCTTATGTATCTTTAGGTTACGTATGAGTCTTATGTCTCTTTAGGTTATGCATGAGTCTTATGTCTCTTTAGGTTAAGTATGAGTCTTATGTCTCTTTAGGTTATGTATGAGTCTTATGTCTCTTTAGGTTATGTATGAGTCTTATGTGTCTTTAGGTTATGTATGAGTCTTATGTATCTTTAGGTTAAGTATGAGTCTTATGTCTCTTTAGGTTATGTATGAGTCTTATGTCTCTTTAGGTTATGTATGAGTCTTATGTCTCTTTAGGTTAAGTATGAGTCTTATGTCTCTTTAGGTTAAGTATGAGTCTTATGTCTCTTTAGGTTAAGTATGAGTCTTATGTCTCTTTAGGTTATGTATGAGTCTTATGTCTCTTTAGGTTATGTATGAGTCTTATGTGTCTTTAGGTTATGTATGAGTCTTATGTTTCTTTAGGTTACGTATGAGTCTTATGTCTCTTTAGGTTATGCATGAGTCTTATGTCTCTTTAGGTTAAGTATGAGTCTTATGTCTCTTTAGGTTAAGTATGAGTCTTATGTCTCTTTAGGTTATGTATGAGTCTTATGTCTCTTTAGGTTATGTATGAGTCTTATGTCTCTATAGGTTATGCATGAGTCTTATGTCTCTTTAGGTTAAGTATGAGTCTTATGTCTCTTTTGGTTAAGTATGAGTCTTATGTCTCTTTAGGTTATGTATGAGTCTTATGTCTCTTTAGGTTATGTATGAGTCTTATGTCTCTTTAGGTTATGTATGAGTCTTATGTCTCTTTAGGTTACGTATGAGTCTTATGTCTCTTTAGGTTATGTATGAGTCTTATGTCTCTTTAGGTTATGTATGAGTCTTATGTCTCTTTAGGTTATGTATGAGTCTTATGTCTCTTTAGGTTATGTATGAGTCTTATGTATCTTTAGGTTATGCATGAGTCTTATGTCTCTTTAGGTTATGTATGAGTCTTATGTCTCTTTAGGTTATGTATGAGTCTTATGTCTCTTTAGGTTAAGTATGAGTCTTATGTCTCTTTAGGTTAAGTATGAGTCTTATGTCTCTTTAGGTTATGTATGAGTCTTATGTCTCTTTAGGTTATGTATGAGTCTTATGTGTCTTTAGGTTATGTATGAGTCTTATGTCTCTTTAGGTTATGTATGAGTCTTATGTCTCTTTAGGTTATGTATGAGTCTTATGTCTCTTTAGGTTATGTATGAGTCTTATGTGTCTTTAGGTTATGTATGAGTCTTATGTCTCTTTAGGTTATGTATGAGTCTTATGTATCTTTAGGTTATGTATGAGTCTTATGTCTCTATAGGTTATGTATGAGTCTTATGTATCTTTAGGTTATGTATGAGTCTTATGTATCTTTAGGTTATGTATGAGCCTTATGTATCTTTAGGTTATGTATGAGTCTTATGTCTCTTTAGGTTATGCATGAGTCTTATGTCTCTTTAGGTTAAGCATGAGTCTTATGTCTCTTTAGGTTATGTATGAGTCTTATGTCTCTTTAGGTTATGTATGAGTCTTATGTGTCTTTAGGTTATGTATGAGTCTTATGTCTCTTTAGGTTATGTATGAGTCTTATGTATCTTTAGGTTAAGTATGAGTCTTATGTCTCTTTAGGTTATGTATGAGTCTTATGTCTCTTTAGGTTATGTATGAGTCTTATGTCTCTTTAGGTTATGCATGAGTCTTATGTCTCTTTAGGTTATGCATGAGTCTTATGTCTCTTTAGGTTATGTATGAGTCTTATGTTTCTTTAGGTTATGTATGAGTCTTATGTCTCTTTAGGTTATGTATGAGTCTTATGTTTCTTTAGGTTATGTATGAGTCTTATGTCTCTTTAGGTTATGTATGAGTCTTATGTCTCTTTAGGGAATGAATGAGTCTTATGTCTCTTTAGGTTATGTATGAGTCTTATGTCTCTTTAGGGAATGAATGAGTCTTATGTCTCTTTAGGTTATGTATGAGTCTTATGTCTCTTTAGGTTATGCATGAGTCTTATGTCTCTTTAGGGAATGAATGAGTCTTATGTCTCTTTAGGTTATGTATGAGTCTTATATCTCTTTAGGGAATGAATGAGTCTTATGTCTCTTTAGGTTATGTATGAGTCTTATGTCTCTTTAGGTTATGTATGAGTCTTATGTGTCTTTAGGTTATGTATGAGACTTATGTCTCTTTAGGTTATGTATGAGTCTTATGTCTATTTAGGTTATGCATGAGTCTTATGTCCCTTTAGGTTATGTATGAGTCTTATGTCTCTTTAGGTTATGTATGAGTCTTATGTCTCTTTAGGTTATGTATGAGTCTTATGTCCCTTTAGGTTATGTATGAGTCTTATGTCTCTTTAGGTTATGTATGAGTCTTATGTCCCTTTAGGTTATGTATGAGTCTTATGTCTCTAGGTTATGTATGAGTCTTATGTCTCTTTAGGTTATGTATGAGTCTTATGTCTCTTTAGGTTATGTATGAGTCTTATGTCTCTTTAGGTTATGTATGATTCTTATGTCTCTTTAGGTTATGTATGAGTCTTATGTCTCTTTAGGTTATGTATGAGTCTTATGTCCCTTTAGGTTATGTATGAGTCTTATGTCTCTTTAGGTTATGTATGAGTCTTATGTCTCTTTAGGTTATGTATGAGTCTTATGTCTCTTTAGGTTATGCATGAGTCTTATGTCTCTTTAGGTTATGTATGAGTCTTATGTCTCTTTAGGTTATGCATGAGTCTTATGTCCCTTTAGGTTATGTATGAGTCTTATGTCTCTTTAGGTTATGTATGAGTCTTATGTCTCTTTAGGTTATGTATGAGTCTTATGTCTCTTTAGGTTATGAATGAGTCTTATGTCCCTTTAGGTTATGTATGAGTCTTATGTCTCTTTAGGTTATGAATGAGTCTTATGTCTCTTTAGGTTATGTATGAGTCTTATGTCTCTTTAGGTTACGTATGAGTCTTATGTCTCTTTAGGTTATGTATGAGTCTTATGTCTCTTTAGGTTATGTATGAGTCTTATGTCTCTTTAGGTTATGCATGAGTCTTATGTCCCTTTAGGTTATGTATGAGTCTTATGTCCCTTTAGGTTATGTATGAGTCTTATGTGTCTTTAGGTTATGTATGAGTCTTATGTCTCTTTAGGTTATGTATGAGTCTTATGTCCCTTTAGGTTATGCATGAGTCTTATGTATCTTTAGGTTATGTATGAGTCTTATGTATCTTTAGGTTATATATGAGTCTTATGTCTCTTTAGGTTATGTATGAGTCTTATGTCCCTTTAGGTTATGTATGAGTCTTATGTATCTTTAGGTTATGCATGAGTCTTATGTCTCTTTAGGTTATGTATGAGTCTTATGTCTCTTTAGGTTATGTATGAGTCTTATGTATGAGTCTTATGTCCCTTTAGGTTATGCATGAGTCTTATGTCTCTTTAGGTTATGTATGAGTCTTATGTATCTTTAGGTTATGTATGAGTCTTATGTCTCTTTAGGTTATGTATGAGTCTTATGTCCCTTTAGGTAATGTATGAGTCTTATGTCTCTTTAGGTTATGTATGAGTCTTATGTCTCTAGGTTATGTATGAGTCTTATGTCTCTTTAGGTTATGTATGAGTCTTATGTCTCTTTAGGTTATGTATGAGTCTTATGTCTCTTTAGGTTATGTATGATTCTTATGTCTCTTTAGGTTATGTATGAGTCTTATGTCTCTTTAGGTTATGTATGAGTCTTATGTCCCTTTAGGTTATGTATGAGTCTTATGTCTCTTTAGGTTATGTATGAGTCTTATGTCTCTTTAGGTTATGTATGAGTCTTATGTCTCTTTAGGTTATGCATGAGTCTTATGTCTCTTTAGGTTATGTATGAGTCTTATGTCTCTTTAGGTTATGCATGAGTCTTATGTCCCTTTAGGTTATGTATGAGTCTTATGTCTCTTTAGGTTATGTATGAGTCTTATGTCTCTTTAGGTTATGTATGAGTCTTATGTCTCTTTAGGTTATGAATGAGTCTTATGTCCCTTTAGGTTATGTATGAGTCTTATGTCTCTTTAGGTTATGTATGAGTCTTATGTCTCTTTAGGTTATGAATGAGTCTTATGTCTCTTTAGGTTATGTATGAGTCTTATGTCTCTTTAGGTTACGTATGATTCTTTTGTCTCTTTAGGTTATGTATGAGTCTTATGTCTCTTTAGGTTATGTATGAGTCTTATGTCTCTTTACGTTATGTATGAGTCTTATGTCTCTTTAGGTTATGTATGAGTCTTATGTCTCTTTAGGTTATGCATGAGTCTTATGTCTCTTTAGGTTATGAATGAGTCTTATGTCCCTTTAGGTTACGTATGAGTCTTATGTCTCTTTAGGTTATGTATGAGTCTTATGTCTCTTTAGGTTATGTATGAGTCTTATGTCTCTTTAGGTTATGTATGAGTCTTATGTCTCTTTAGGTTATGTATGAGTCTTATGTCTCTTTAGGTTATGTATGAGTCTTATGTCTCTTTAGGTTATGTATGAGTCTTATGTATCTTTAGGTTATGTATGAGTCTTATGTCCCTTTAGGTTATGTATGAGTCTTATGTCTCTTTAGGTTATGTATGAGCCTTATGTCTCTTTAGGTTATGTATGAGTCTTATGTCTCTTTAGGTTATGTATGAGTCTTATGTGTCTTTAGGTTATGTATGAGTCTTATGTCCCTTTAGGTTACGTATGAGTCTTATGTCCCTTTAGGTTATGTATGAGTCTTATGTCCCTTTAGGTTATGTATGAGTCTTATGTGTCTTTAGGTTATGTATGAGTCTTATGTGTCTTTAGGTTATGTATGAGTCTTATGTCTCTTTAGGTTATGTATGAGTCTTATGTCCCTTTAGGTTATGCATGAGTCTTATGTATCTTTAGGTTATGTATGAGTCTTATGTATCTTTAGGTTATATATGAGTCTTATGTCTCTTTAGGTTATGTATGAGTCTTATGTCCCTTTAGGTTATGTATGAGTCTTATGTATCTTTAGGTTATGCATGAGTCTTATGTCTCTTTAGGTTATGTATGAGTCTTATGTCTCTTTAGGTTATGTATGAGTCTTATGTATGAGTCTTATGTCCCTTTAGGTTATGCATGAGTCTTATGTCTCTTTAGGTTATGTATGAGTCTTATGTATCTTTAGGTTATGCATGAGTCTTATGTCTCTTTAGGTTATGTATGAGTCTTATGTGTCTTTAGGTTATGTATGAGTCTTATGTCTCTTTAGATTATGTATGAGTCTTATGTGTCTTTAGGTTATGTATGGGTCTTATGTCTCTTTAGGTTATGAATGAGCCTTATGTATCTTTAGGTTATGTATGAGTCTTATGTCTCTTTAGGTTAAGTATGAGTCTTATGTCTCTTTAGGTAATGTATGAGTCTTATGTCTATTTAGGTTATGCATGAGTCTTATGTCTCTTTAGGTTATGTATGAGTCTTATGTCTCTTTAGGTTACGTATGAGTCTTATGTCTCTTTAGGTTATGTATGAGTCTTATGTCTCTTTAGGTTATGTATGAGTCTTATGTCTCTTTAGGTTATGTATGAGTCTTATGTCTCTTTAGGTTATGTATGAGTCTTATGTCTATTTAGGTTATGTATAAGTCTTATGTCTCTTTAGGTTATGCATGAGTCTTATGTCTCTTTAGGTTATGCATGAGTCTTATGTCTCTAGGTTATGTATGAGTCTTATGTCTCTTTAGGTTATGTATGAGTCTTATGTCTCTTTAGGTTATGCATGAGTCTTATGTCTCTTTAGGTTATGTATGAGTCTTATGTATCTTTAGGTTATGTATGAGTCTTATGTCTCTTTAGGTTACGTATGAGTCTTATGTCTCTTTAGGTTATGTATGAGTCTTATGTATCTTTAGGTTATGCATGAGTCTTATGTCTCTTTAGGTTATGTATGAGTCTTATGTCTCTTTAGGTTATGTATGAGTCTTATGTATGAGTCTTATGTCCCTTTAGGTTATGCATGAGTCTTATGTCTCTTTAGGTTATGCATGAGTCTTATGTCCCTTTAGGTTATGCATGAGTCTTATGTCTCTTTAGGTTATGTATGAGTCTTATGTCTCTTTAGGTTATGCATGAGTCTTATGTCCCTTTAGGTTATGCATGAGTCTTATGTCTCTTTAGGTTATATATGAGTCTTATGTCTCTTTAGGTTATGTATGAGTCTTATGTCCCTTTAGGTTATGTATGAGTCTTATGTCTCTTTAGGTTATGTATGAGCCTTATGTCTCTTTAGGTTATGTATGAGTCTTATGTCTCTTTAGGTTATGTATGAGTCTTATGTCTCTTTAGGTTATGTATGAGTCTTATGTCTCTTTAGGTTATGTATGAGTCTTATGTCTCTTTAGGTTATGTATGAGTCTTATGTCTCTTTAGGTTATGCATGAGTCTTATGTGCCTTTAGGTTATGCATGAGTCTTATGTGTCTTTAGGTTATGCATGAGTCTTATGTCTCTTTAGGTTACGTATGAGTCTTATGTGTCTTTAGGTTATGTATGAGTCTTATGTCTCTTTAGGTTATGCATGAGTCTTATGTCTCTTTAGGTTACGTATGAGTCTTATGTCTCTTTAGGTTATGTATGAGTCTTATGTCTCTTTAGGTTATGTATGAGTCTTATGTCTCTTTAGGTTACGTATGAGTCTTATGTGTCTTTAGGTTATGTATGAGTCTTATGTCTCTTTAGGTTATGCATGAGTCTTATGTCTCTTTAGGTTACGTATGAGTCTTATGTCTCTTTAGGTTATGTATGAGTCTTATGTCTCTTTAGGTTATGTATGAGTCTTATGTCTCTTTAGGTTACTTATGAGTCTTATGTGTCTTTAGGTTATGTATGAGTCTTATGTCTCTTTAGGTTATGCATGAGTTTTATGTCTCTTTAGGTTACGTATGAGTCTTATGTCTCTTTAGGTTATGTATGAGTCTTATGTCTCTTTAGGTTACGTATGAGTCTTATGTCTCTTTAGGTTATGTATGAGTCTTATGTCTCTTTAGGTTACGTATGAGTCTTATGTCTCTTTAGGTTATATATGAGTCTTATGTCTCTTTAGGTTAAGAATGAGCCTTATGTCTCTTTAGGTTATGTATGTGTCTTATGTCCCTTTAGGTTATGTATGAGTCTTATGTCTATTTAGGTTATGCATGAGTCTTATGTCTATTTAGGTTATGTATGAGTCTTATGTCTCTTTAGGTTATGTATGAGTCTTATGTCTCTTTAGGTTATGTATCAGTCTTATGTCTCTTAAGGTTATGTATGAGTCTTATGTTTTTTTTTGGTTATGCATGAGTCTTATGTGCCTTTAGGTTATGTATGAGTCTTATGTATCTTTAGGTTATGTATGAGTCTTATGTCTCTTTAGGTTATGTATGTGTCTTATGTCTCTTAAGGTTATGTATGAGTCTTATGTGTCTTTAGGTTATGTATGAGTCTTATGTGCCTTTAGGTTATGTATGAGTCTTATGTCTCTTTAGGTTATGTATGAGTCTTATGTCTCTTTAGGTTATGTATGAGTCTTATGTCTCTTTATGTTATGTATGAGTCTTATGTCTCTTTAGGTAATGAATGAGCCTTATGTCTCTTTAGGTTATGCATGAGTCTTATGTCTCTTTAGGTTATGTATGAGTCTTATGTCTCTTTAGGTAATGAATGAGCCTTATGTCTCTTTAGGTTATGCATGAGTCTTATGTCTCTTTAGGTTATGTATGAGTCTTATGTCTCTTTAGGTTATGTATGAGTCTTATGTCTCTTTAGGTTATGAATGAGTCTTATGTCCCTTTAGGTTATGCATGAGTCTTATGTCTCTTTAGGTAATGAATGAGTCTTATGTCTCTTTAGGTTATGTATGAGTCTTATGTCTCTTTAGGTTATGAATGAGTCTTATGTCTCTTTAGGTAATGAATGAGTCTTATGTCTCTATAGGTTATGTATGAGTCTTATGAACCTTTAGGTTATGTATGAGTCTTATGTCTCTTTAGGTTATGAATGAGTCTTATGTCTCTTTAGGTTATGTATGTGTCTTATGTCTCTTTAGGTTATGCATGAGTCTTATGTCTCTTTAGGTTATGTATTAGTCTTTTGTCTCTTTAGGTTATGCATGAGTCTTATGTCTCTTTAGGTTATATATGAGTCTTATGTCTCTTTAGGTTATGCATGAGCCAATCAGATTGAGCTCGCATTCTATTGGCTGTTCCGATCAGCCAATAGAATGCAAGCTCAATCTGATTGGCTGATCAGATCAGCCAATCGGATTGAACTTGATTCTGATTGGCTGATTCCATCAGCCAATCAGAATTTTCCTACCTTAATTCCGATTGGCTGATAGAATCCTATCAGCCAATCGGAATTTGAGGGACGCCATCTTGGATGACGTCCCTTAAAGGAACCGTCATTCGTCGGGAAGTCGTCGGTGAAGATGGATGTTCCGCGTCGGCGGGATGAACATGGATCCGGAAGAAAGAAGATTGAAGATGCCGTTGATAGAAGACTTCAGCCGGATCATGGACCTCTTCAGCTCCCGCTTGGATGAAGACTTCAGCCGGATCATGGACCTCTTCAGCTCCCGCTTGGATGAAGACTTCAGCCGGATCATGGACATCTTCAGCCCCCCGCTTGGGCTTGGATCAAGACATCAGAGCCAGGACGGATCGGTGTGATACCCGGCGAGGTGAAGATAAGGTAGGAAGATCTTCAGGGGCTTAGTGTTAGGTTTATTTAAGGGGGGTTTGGGTTAGATTAGGGGTATGTGGGTGGTGGGTTGTAATGTTGGGGGGGTATTGTATGTTTTTTTTTACAGGCAAAAGAGCTGAATTCTTTGGGGCATGCCCCACAAAAGGTCCTTTTAAGGGCTGGTAAGGTAAAAGAGCTTTGAACTTTTGTAATTTAGAATAGGGAAGGGCATTTTTTTATTTTGGGGGTCTTTGTTATTTTATTAGGGGGCTTAGAGTAGGTGTAATTAGTTTAAAATTGTTGTAATTTTTTTCTAATGTTTGTAAATATTTTTTTATTTTTTGTAACTTAGTTCTTTTTTATTTTTTGTACTTTAGTTAGTTTATTTAATTGTATTTATTTGTAGGATTTGTATTTAATTTATTTATTGATAGTGTAGTGTTAGGTTTAATTGTAGATAATTGTAGGTATTTTATTTAATTAATTTATTGATAGTGTAGTGTTAGGTTTAATTGTAACTTAGGTTAGGATTTATTTTACAGGTAATTTTGTAATTATTTTAACTATTTTAGCTATTAAATAGTTCTTAACTATTTAATAGCTATTGTACCTGGTTAAAATAAATACAAAGTTACCTGTAAAATAAATATAAATCCTAAAATAGCTATAATATAATTATAATTTATATTGTAGCTATATTAGGGTTTATTTTACAGGTAAGTATTTAGCTTTAAATAGGAATAATTTATTTAATAAGAGTTAATTTATTTCGTTAGATTTAAATTATATTTAACTTAGGGGGGTGTTAGGGTTAGGGTTAGACTTAGCTTTAGGGGTTAATCCATTTATTACAGTAGCGGCGAGATTCGGTCGGCAGATTAGGGGTTAATAATTGAAGTTAGGTGTCGGCGATGTTAGGGAGGGCAGATTAGGGGTTAATACTATTTATTATAGGGTTATTGAGGCGGGAGTGAGGCGGATTAGGGGTTAATAACTTTATTATAGTAGCGGTGCGGTCCGCTCGGCAGATTAGGGGTTAATAAGTGTAGGCAGGTGGAGGCGACGTTGAGGGGGGCAGATTAGGGGTTAATAAATATAATATAGGGGTCGGCAGTGTTAGGGGCAGCAGATTAGGGGTACATAAGGATAACGTAGGTGGCGGCGCTTTGCGATCGGCAGATTAGGGGTTAATTATTGTAGGTAGCTGGCGGCGACGTTGTGGGGGGCAGGTTAGGGGTTAATAAATATAATATAGGGGTCGGCGGTGTTAGGGGCAGCAGATTAGGGGTACATAAGGATAACGTAGGTGGCGGTCAGCAGATTAGGGGTTAAAAAATTTAATCGAGTAGCAGCGATGTGGGGGGGCCTCGGTTTAGGGGTACATAGGTAGTTTATGGGTGTTAGTGTACTTTAGAGCACAGTAGTTAAGAGCTTTATAAACCGGCGTTAGCCCAGAAAGCTCTTAACTACTGACTTTTTTCTGCGGCTGGAGTTTTGTCGTTAGATTTCTAACGCTCACTTCAGCCACAACTCTAAATACCGGAGTTAGAAAGATCCCATTCAAAAGATAGGATACGCAATTGACGTAAGGGATCTGCGGTATGGAAAAGTTGCGGCTGAAAAGTGAGCGTTAGACCCTTTAATGACTGACTCCAAATACCGGCGGTAGCCCAAAACCAGCGTTAGGAGCCTCTAACGCTGGTTTTGACGGCTAACGCCCAACTCTAAATCTAGGCCACTGTTTCTTAACTCTGAGTTTGCAGGCTAACATTAGCACAATGACTTCCAATCTATTGTTAAAAATGATAGATAATCCCTCTTTTACCCATTACCCAGTTTTGCATAAACAACACGGTTATATTAATATATAATAATAATAATAATAATAATAACACTTTTTACCTCTTTGATTACCTTGTATCTAAGTCTCTGCAAATTGCCCCTTATTTTATTGCCCCTTTTGACAGAATTGCATCTTAGCCAATCAGTGCTGACTGCTAGGTTACTCCACAGGAGTGTGCACAATGTTATCTATATGGCACACGTGAACTAGCGCTGTCTAGCTGTAAAAAACTGTTAAAATGCACTGAGATAAGAGGTGGCCTTCAAGGGCTTAGAAATTAGCATATGAGCCTACTTAGGTCTAGCTTTCAAAAAAAAAAAATACCAAGAGAACAAAGCAGATTTGACGATAAAAGTAAATTGGAAGGTTGGAATGCCCTATCTGAATCCTCAAAGTTTTATTTTGACTAGACTGCTGTCCCTTTAATATATTTGGCACTGGAATCACGATAATCATAAAGTTCAACCATTTAAAGATCCAAAATCATTTTACAATACCAAAAAATGAAGCAATTTCATGTCCTTAGTAAATTGGGGCTATTACAAGTTCTGATTTGACAAGGTTGTTAATGTAAATCTAGGGCTTCTCCAACTACACAAATTAAAAAAAGATATATTATTTATGGTGTTTATGTTATTTTTTTTACTGTCAGACCTCATCTTACCAGCCCCAACAAGATTTATTATGTTATGAAACTGTCATTAAAACTAATGCTGAGGATGTGCCGTTAATATATTTCAATTTCAATAAATGCTGCTAAGCATGACTGGGCAGTTAATGCTTTATTAATCTCAAGCATTGGGATATAAAGAAGAGCAAATAGTGCAGATTTCTACTTCAAATGTCTTTCTCCTGCCCTGGTTTTAATTTAAGTACAAATTAGAACATTTCTTTTCTGGGTTCAACATGACATGAGTTTTGGAACTGTCAAGTCAAGGAAATTAATCCCAGCACACAAAGTATTACTTTACATAATTCCTCAAAGCAACCAAAGATCTAGTTATTTGCTCCTTTATTTATTATATGAAAAGTATCATTGTGTTCCAATTTATCTTAAAAAAAAAAAAACTATATTAAAAATAGTAGTGAAGAGCATAATTGTCCTTGTAACGTCTTAAGGGTTACACTGCCTGACTGAGACGTGAAGCTGTGCAGTGTGTGAGTGTGCAACATTGTTGCAAGTGTTGGGGTGGGGACTCTTACCTGATATAAGAATGCATGGATGCTGGAGCACTCCCTCTTTCTTGTCTTTGACTGGTGGTGAAAGTTTTTTTCTGACTGGCTTGGTGATGGTTCGTCCTAGACGTCAATCGGTTCCTCCTCCTGCGGGAGTCCTCGCCAGTGGCACGGCGAGTATCTGTTGGGGGGAGAGGAGTCAGTTTGGGTACCGGGCAGGAATTCCTAAATCCTTCTCAGGATGTGGCTCCGCCTTCGGGCCTGTCATCCACCCCCTCCATTTTCCCTCTTACCCAGGATGGGTACCTTTTTGATTCCGGGGTGGGGTCAGGGGAGGTAGGGGATGGGGAGAGGGAGGATGGGGCACTGGATGGCTTGTTCCACCTCCCAGGGGCCTTTAGTGGTGGGGAGGGTAGTTCTGGGCCGATGCGG
The DNA here is from genome assembly GCF_027579735.1 of Bombina bombina. NCBI lineage: Eukaryota > Metazoa > Chordata > Amphibia > Anura > Bombinatoridae > Bombina > Bombina bombina. Next base: position 26,276,190 of record NC_069500.1, on the reverse strand, counting down.
GCCGATGGGCCTGATTTGGGGCATGTGGGTTTGCTTTGGACCTCTCGGGGGCATTTGGGCCTACACCGCATATTTCACCTGGTGGCTTAGTGGCTTCCCCCTCCTCCTTCCCAGTATCGGGGTGGCATGGGTGGTGGCCTGTCCGATTCCCCTCCCTTCATTGGTGGTCCCGGTGGGTCAGGAGGCCTAGCGGCCCCTTTTAGGACTGAGTACTTACCAGACCTACCCATTACTGAGGCACTTGGTCCAGGCCATCTCGGTGGTGTCCAGTTTGGGTGTTGCTGCAGGTGGCGGGCAGTCCGGCGGTGTCTAGGTAGGTCCAGCAGGTGGTGTTCTGTCGGCTGGTGGTTCCATTGCGGTCATCGAGCCTTCTCCAGGAGCGGCGGGTGGTATGTTCTTCATCCGGTGGCAACTTCCGGTCGGTGTCTCGCGGTTATGACGTCATTTCCAGTGGTCGCGGCGGTGGTGTAATTTCCGTTTCGAGTGTGGTTCAGGTCAGGCCACGTCCGGACCGGCGTTTGCGTCAGTTCAGGTGAGTCATTAGGCTGGGGATCCTAAGGGGACGGCACCGGAGGCAGGCAGGTAGCAGTTGGGGTAGGCAGTTGGCAGTGGGCGAGTGGCAGGTATTGGCAGAGGTGGGCACTTGGGGTGCTGGGGTACAGGGGGGGTCAGGGACAAAGAGGGCACGTTGGCTCCATACAGGTGGGTAGGGGTAGGAGGTGAGATCACATTGGGTGTGGGGTTGGAGGGTGGGATGGTGGGGTCATCCAGTGACACTGGCTCTTAGAGTGACGACTCCTTGGGGCCAGATTTTAAACCTCAGAAATGGGTGTTGAAATACCTCTGTAGATTAGTGGCAGAGCTGGAGAGGCAGGAATTGAGGTTAGCTCCAGGGCTTGGGGGTGCGCAAGTAGGGATTCCTAGCCAGGGAGAGATGGGTGGTGCCCCAGTAGGGTCAGGAAGGTGATGTTGCAGGGGGACGCGTACCCCTGCAACGTTCATTCATTACATTCGCACCTTAAGGCTAAAGTGATTAAAAAAATCAGGGATGGCAAATATGTGCACATATTTGATTTGTCGCTGGAGGCCCATAAGGTGAAGGAGTGAGGACTGCTCTGGTCCGAAAAAGGTAAAGAGGCCAGAGACAATGGATGAGTGGCATACCTGCTTTAGGGGGTTGGCATCCTGCCTGGTTGAAGTGAGGCCAGAGTTGAAGGTGGATGTGCTGAAATATCTGGAGACGATAGAGTTTGTGCATAAAACTTATAAGGAAGGTGTGTGGTGGTCTTACAACGCCGATTATAGAAGGAAGATGGTGGGGAACCCGTTGTTGACTTTTGGCAGAACGGATGTGCACTTGTGGCAGCACCTGGGGTTGGAGCGTTCCCCCTCGCCCCCACCAGGGGGTAGGTTGGGGGTAAGCAGGTAGCTAGGTAGAGTCAAGAGAAAAAAACGGGAGTGTTGGAAGTATAATGACAGAAAGTGTGAGCGGGGAGCAAACTACTCCTTTCGCCACTCCTGCTTATACTGTGGAATGGATCTCCCAGGGATGGAGTGCGGAAGGAGAAAGGAAGGTGGAGGCCGGGATGCTGGCAGGGGTGCAGCTGGCCCAAATGGCTCCAATGCCTCTGAGGCTGGACGCCCTTGAGCCGTGGCTCAGGGCTTACCCGGACAGGGGGACGGGGAAGCTACTCCTGTCCGGGCTTCATGAAGGCTTTCGCATTCCAGTGTCGGGGAGGTAGTAGGGGCCCAGCAAAAGCGGAACTTGAAGTCGGCATACGAGTACCCTGACATAGTAAGGGAAATGTTGGGCAAGGAACTAAAGCTGGGGCACATGGCGGGCCCATTTAGGGACCCCCCATGGAAGGATTGGTGATTTCTCTGCTGGGGGTTGTACCAAAGAAAGAAGCAGGAAAATTCTGGTTGATTCAGCACTTATCGCACCCGAAGGGTAAATCGGTAAATGATGCTATTAATCCGGAAGTTTGTTCTGTATACTATCAGTCGTTTGACCAAGCAATGGTTTTGGTGCAGCCCTCCTGGCAAAGCTGAACATTGAGTCCACCTTCCGCTTGCTGCCGATCCACCCAGCCTCCTTTCGGCTGATGGGGTGCTGGTTTGAGGGGGCCTACTTTGTAGATCGTTGTCTACCGATGGGTTGCTCTGTCTCCTGTGCTTTCTTTGAGGCGTTTAGTACATTTTTACACTGGGAGGTCTCTTCAGCGGCAGGAGGGGGGCTTATAGTGCATTATTTGGACAACGTCTTGCAGAAGTTGTCCAAATAATACGCAAGGCTCATGTCAGTGACAAGGGCACTGTTTGCTCAGTTTTGGGTTCCTTTAGCGGAGGAGAAGACCCAGGGGCTGTGCACTTGCCTGACATTTCTGGGTATTGAGATTGATACCCAGGAAAGGCATTGTTGTTTCAGCGGCTGCGGCAGCAAACTGGCTCCCATTGCGGGAGTTGCAGTCGTTGCTGGGTCTGTTGAAATTTGCTTGCAAGTTTATTCCCATGGGCAGGGTGTTCAACAGGAGGTTGGAGGACCCATTAAAAGAGGGCAGCGGGGGAGGGCAGAGCCTGACTGAGCTTGGAGATGGCCGCCTAATCTCTAAGCTCTGTGCTGTTATTGTTAAAAAGCCAGTATTGTAAGGAAATGCAATAAGACAAGACCGCAATTTTTCAGCTACAGGAGGATCCTAACTTGCTCTCAAGAAGTATGTGACACTCGCATACAACAAGGAAGCCTTACACACTCCACTAAGCTATCCAGGATATTCGCGCCAAAAGGACACACAGAGAAAGCGGCGCATATATCAGCAGAATACCTTAACTCTCAGCGGAGGCACTATATACCCTGCAAACCAGATCAATGACCCATATTCAGGAGCGCTGCCATCCATGATGCGCTGTGCACGAGGTGTACTCTGAGTGCCGGAAGACCCCCAACGCTGCTCCTCTCAGGCCCCAACGGAACTCCCAGGTAGGCTGCAAAAGCGGAGGGACATTCTGAAACAGAGCGGGTGGGAGCCGCGATATCCAACACTAAGGAGATCTGCCTGGGGAGCGAAAAAGCATTATAATAAGGCAGCAAGCTATGGCATTATAAAGGTCAAAGAGCTTTTGCGGTAACACATAAAGCCGCTATACTACTATTACTATTATTATTAATACCGGATGGTGTGAGGGGTTCTAACTAATACATGCAATGGGACAGGGACATACCCATTAAAGAGATAAATACAGAAAGCGAGGTATATGAAGAAATGGGCAGCAGATAAATTGCCATATTCTGGGGAAAGATGCTAGGAAATTTAAACCGTCAGAGCTTATAGAGGCCTGGGGAGGTCAAAACCACATTAAAGTACAAAAGAGGCAGTGTATATGGTATTAGATTGAGCAAGTTAAAGATGATCTAAGTTGAGAATGCCAAGTTTCAACTACACAAATTAGTTGCCTGCACCTTTCTATTTGCAGTCTCATATACAGAGAAGGGGGGACAAAAAAAGATCTACTTGAGGAAAAAAACAGCAGGAGCTGGAATTACAGTCTATTCTTACAATTGTGTTAATGACATTGGGCTTTGCTGAGCTTCCTTACCCTCCCAATTTTACTAACTGATTCTTGAGCTCTCCAGATTTTAACACCTACACTATACAAATATCTCACAGATTCTGTCTTGGTGAATTTGAAGCTGGAACTGAGCTACCCCTGGGCCTTTCACTCTAGTTATTATGTCAGCTAGAAAACCATCTAGGGGAGAAAAGTTACTCAAACCTGCAACAGTGAGCTCCTTTTTTAAACCCTCCAAGCAACCTAAGACCTCAGACTCACTAGCAATGGAGGACACAGGAGACTCAGAAACTGAATCTATACCCCCCACCATAGAAGTGGACAAGAATCCAGTGACAAAAGCAGACCTAAAAAACTAATCTCCAAACAAGATTTCACTAGCAATTTCGAAAAGCTGTGGGATAAAATTGACTCTATGCATAATGCAGTAACCTCTAGCCTTACAGACATACGATCGGATTTAGCTGATCTGGGAGGCAGAATTGACGGTTTGGAGGAACACAATTACACAATTACAGGTGAACTAGCGGCATCCACCCATACTATCCAAATACAACAACAATCCATTGCAGATCTACAGGATAAGGTCGATGACCTAGAAAATAGATCCTGCAGAAACAATATTAGGCTGAAGGGAATCCCAGAATCCATAGCTAGTTCGGATCTACAAGCATATTTGCAACAACTCTTTCATAATATCACCAGAGACCCGGAAGAATCAGAATATGACATAGAGCAGGCACACAGGGCGTTAAGATCAAAGCCTAAAGGAGAGTCCCCCCCCAGAGATGTCATCATCAAGATGTCGTTTTTTCAAGACAAGGAAAAAATTCTACAAGCCTCCAGAAATAAGCCAACATTCAAATTTCAAGGAACTGTAATACAGTTTTTCAAGATCTTAGCCTTAGAACACTTCAAAGAAGAAGCTCCTTACGCCCACTCACTTCCCTCCTGAGAAAGCATCAAGTCAAATATAAATGGGGTTTCCCCTTTGCCTTATACATCCTAAAGGATAACAAAACCCTTACAGTGCGTGATCCAGAAGAAATCAGCCTGACATGTAAACTCCTAGGACTGGAGGCCCCCCTTATCCCAACAGAAGACCAACCAGCAACACAAGCGGGCCCCTCCAGGCAAGCTAAATGGACAAAAGTGAACCGCAAAGGAACAAAGAAATAATGCCTCAAAGATTCACCACTATGATAGGTGGTGGTTCACTACTCTAGAGACAGTTTCCCAGTACTAGGAGGCTCTTATACAGGGATTACCCTAGAATACCGAAGAGATTACTCTCTTGACAAATTAACTCTTGCTAAATATCCTCACCCCTAGGTCCCCAATCAGGGATCCCATAGGGAACACAAGGGGGAAAGCTTCCCCTGACAAGGACTGAATAGAATTACTGTTGTAATGTTTATGTTAAGTTTGAAAGCTTTATATAATACTGACTTATCAAAGTAAGATATTTTAATGTACAGGCAGCCTTACCATCATTCACATAGGAATGTTAGATTTTGTGCTATTAGAGGCCCCGCGAAACAGGCATACGTTTTGGTTATATTTATTTTACTGTTTAATTTATTGTTTTCTTTGTCTCATGTACTATTCTTCTGCTTTAACTTTCTCTTTTCCATCTCCCAAGGGCTCTGAGGCATCTCTTCTCCCCCTCATGCAAAAAGACAACCACACTCTCCCTCCTAGCAATGAAATCCCTACAAAGCCGGAGAACTCACAGCTGATTATAGCTAATCTGGTAACGTTATGCACCCCCAACACCACACTTCGATGACCCCCCAAATTCGTCTCATATCCCACAATGTTAGAGGGCTAAATTCTAATGTTAAAAGACGCACTGCTATGTCTCAATACCAACACTTGGGAGCAAACATCATATTTCTCCAGGAAACTCACTTTACACAAGCCATTATCCCAAAATATTGGGCCAAACATTTCACACAACATTATCATGCTACCACAGACTCTAAAAAAAGGGGTGTCTCAATCCTGATACATTCTAGCTTGTCATTTGACCATGAGTCCACTATAGCAGACAAAGAGGGCAGATATATTTTGGTCAAGGGACGTCTACAAGACTCCAATGTGGTCCTATGTAATATATACGCACCAAATGAAAACCAGCATTCCTTTTTCCAAAATATCTCCGATTTGCTTACCAATTGGTCCCAACACAAAATAATACTAGCGGGAGACTTCAATATAACAATGAACAAACATAATGACAGAGGCACAAAATTATCACCCAAACAACTTAGGCATAACAGAATAGTTAACGCCATACAAGAACACTTAATCCCACACTCAATGATAGATTCCTGGTTCACATTATATGGACAAACTTCAGACATAACCTTCTATTCCTCAGCCCATAAACAGTATACGAGCCAAATATTACAACCTCTTTATGGAAAGTCCTCGATTCACCCTTGTGTGTGGTCAGATCACTCTATCCTTACTTTACAACTTGAAGGTTTTGTTGACACTCTTAGAACCCGAACATGGACTTACAATCCACTGCATATAAAGGATCCCTTAATAAAGGAGAGACTTTGCACTTTACTGACAGAGTTTTGGGACATCAATAAAGAGTCCACATCAAACCCCACTTCCCCATGGGCAGCACATAAAGCATATCTCAGATGACTACTCATTAGGGAAAAAGCACTACCCAGCAAACAACATAGAACTCTACTCTCACAACTACATGACGAGATACGGGACCTGGAGACTCGACATAGACTGAGTCATAAGCCAGACATACTACCCATATTAGAATCCAAACGAACACACTTAGCTAAGCTTTTAAACGATCATTCAATGAGAGCGATTCAGAGACTCAACACGCAATACTACATTTATGCGAACAAACCAGACAAGTTTCTGGCCCAAAAACTCAGAGAAAGATGTAAGGCATCCGCTATCTTGTCCATAATGCTTCCATGTGGCACCTCAGTGTCTGATCCACAACAAATTGTGAATGCCTTCGCTGATTTTTATGGGAAACTATACGACGGAACCAAAGTAGTACACTCACAACAGGTAGCCTCTCAAACCAAGAAATTTCTAGAGGAGACAGAACTAAATTCCCTCTCACAGGAAGACTTAGATAGCTTAAATACCCCAATAACAAACATGGAAGTGCTCGGTGTTATTAGAGATCTTAAGTCAGGGAAAGCAGCAGGCCCAGATGGATTTACCAGGGAATACTATAAAGCGTTTAAGGGAATTTTAGTACCCCATCTTACAGACTTCTGTAATTATGTTCTGGATGGACATGATATCCCAGAAGACATGTTACAGGCAAGGATTATGGTGATACCAAAACCAGGGAAAAACCACAAGCTTTGTTCAAGCTATCACCCAATCTCACTCATTAACCAGGATCTGAAGATCCTTACAAAAATCTTAGCCAACCGCCTAAAACTTATCTTACTGAAACTGATCCACTTGGACCAGGTGGGTTTCGTTAAAGACAGGGAGGCACCGGACAATGTACGTAGATTAATAAATCTCATAGAATATGTGGGAAAAACCAAGATGCCTTCTCTGCTCCTCTCGTTGGATGCAGAGAAGGCATTCGATAGAATAGATTGGGATTTCATGAATGCAGTCCTAAACCGGATGGGATTCCAAGGAACTTTTATTACAGCCTTAAGTAAGATTTATTCAGCCCCTACGGCTCAGGTTTCCATGTCAGGTTATAAATCTAAATCTTTCCCTATACTAAACGGCACAAGACAGGGCTGCCCCCTGTCACCCCTTATCTTCGCTCTCTGTATAGAACCATTAGCAGCCAAAATCAGACAGGAAGTGGATATCTCAGGAGTAGTAATTAAAGATCAGGAATACAAACTAACGTTATTTGCAGACGACATTTTACTTACACTGACTAAACCTCTAATCTCCCTACCCAATCTGTATAAAACCCTAGAGGAGTTTTCGCAAATCTCAGGATATAAAATCAACCTTGACAAATGTGAAGCACTGGCATTAGGACTCCCACAACACACTAAAAAACTCATAGAAACCAACTTCGAACTGAAGTGGCCCGCGCACTCTCTTAAATATTTGGGGATCCACTTAACCCCCCAAATCAATCAATTATATAAACATAACTATGAAGTCATATATAGAAACATTAGGAAAGACCTGAATAAGTGGAGAACACATACATTCTCATGGATGGGCAGGCTTGCCACAGTGAGGATGACGATCCTTCCCCGTTTACTATATTTATTTAGGACACTTCCCATTGAGGTCCCGATATCAGACTTGAAAAAGATGCAGGCAGAACTTTTAACCTTTATTAGAGGGAAGAAAATGGCTAGGATTCCATCTGCACTCATAACAAAACACAGGAGTCTGGGAGGCATAGGAGCGCCCAACTTGGTTGAATACTATAGAGCAGTGAGGTTAGCACAAACATTACTCCTTGGGGGAAGGGAAAAATTAGTCCTCTGGCCCAAACTAGAAGCAGATTTAAGGGAATCCACTCACAGTGATGATATATTATGGGGCAAACATTCAAGGGACATGGCACCAGTTAGTTACCACTCACAGATCTCTGACCACACTACATACATATGGTCCCTCCTAAGCAAGCAACTTAAATTATCTCCTACACAAACGATCATGCGCCCATTTAGATACCTCCTTTCTTTGGACATCCAGTTAGTGGTGAATAAATGGGCAAATAAAGGACTCTACAGGGTGGTGGATTGGATGGAGGGCGGAAAACCCAAGACATTTATATAAATCCAAACTCAAATAACCCCTATGAAGCTAATGTGGTTTCAATACCTCCAGGTCAACTCTGCTATTCAGCAATATATCAAATCAATTAGTACCCATACTTTCTCACTCACAGAATCTCTACTCAATTCAGCTCACAGACCCAAAAAAGTGATATCCAGAATGTATATAGAAATTCAATCCCAAAATAACTCTCTTAAACCCTCAATAATCTTACACTGGGAAAAAAGATTTAGGTACATACAAACTTAAAAAAGAATGGGATGAAATGCTACATTCAGCATGCTCTGGCCTCTTAGGTGCAGACTTAAGAGAAAACACTATTAAAACTATCTATAGATGGTATTTAACTCCAATCGAAACCTATCACATGACTCTCACAAACAACAGACTCTGCTACAGAGGATGTGGGGAGGTGGGTTCATATCTTCACATGTGGTGGGACTGCGCCATAATTCAACCTATATGGATTCAATTATCCTCCCTCCTGAGTATGATCTTAGAGGATCAAATACAACTAAAACCAATACAAGCCCTTCTACACGAACCATTGCCACAATTCAACAAACATATAAACACATTTATTAAGATTGCTTGTACGGTCACTAGAATGAGTATTGCAAAATACTGGAAAATGAAGGCCCCCTCATGGGAGGAGGTGAGGAACAGATTAAACATGACTTACCGTATGTATGAATCTGCTTCTAAAATTCTAGATACACAAGCCCAGTTTGAGAAGGTCTGGTTTTACGCGACACTCAATGGGAATTTGGCTGAATAAACTCTGCAGAGATTCTTCAACGACACAGGAGCTATAGACCGTAATGCTCGGGGGGGGGGGGGGGAGGGAGTCCAGACGCCCTAACCTATTCATACTCTATACCTTCCCTTCCTATCCTATTCCACTTTCACCAACTTTACTTAAACTTTCTCATTTAACCCATCTTAGGGAGGAACTATATAACACATTAAGGGACCAGAAAGTCATAGATACAGTTCCACCTCTTCTCTTGGTCTTCTCCTTCTTCCCTTTTTTCTTCTCTCTCTTTCTTCTGTTCTTTCTTTACCTTCGTATATTTTTGCATATCATTTTATCGATATATATGGTCTTGAATAGTAGCCTTTATTAGAAGTACATTAAACAGAGGTACCCCAGGAAATGAAGCATAATATGTTATCAATGCCTGCCTTCTAATCTCCTGGGTATATGTAGAGGCTTTAGGACCTTAGTTTCTATTTCTGATCTTATCTTCATGGATATGCATTAATGACTTGTTTTCTTTTTTGTTCGTGTTCGGATCTAATAAAGGGTTTGAGTATGAATAACAAATGTAAGAGTATATCAAGGGGTGGAGAGAGAGAGAGATGACTTTCTTCTCACTTGTTTCTGTTGTATAATTGTTTATTAAAATACTAATAAAAAGATTTAAACATAAAAGAGGGCAGCGGGGTGTATAAGCAGTGTAGGATATCGCGGGACATGAAGGAGGATTTGATGGTCTGGAAGTTGTTCCTTGAGGACTTTAATGGGATATTGTTGTGGAGACAGAGTAGAATGTCCAGTCAGGCTCTGCATCTGTTTACAGACTCGGCAGGGGCCTTTGGGTACGGGGCATACTTCAGTGGTTCATGGAGTGTGGAGGAGTGGCCCCCGGACGTGGACTGAGCAGGGGCTGACCAGGAATCTAACTCTCCTGGAGTGGTTTCCCATTGTAGTCGCCATTGAATTATGGGGACAGCAGTTGGCCAATAGGAATGTGATCTTTTGGTGCGACAATATGAGTGTTGTGTTCACTATCAACAATCTTTCAGCCTCTTCCCCTATTGTTGTAAGAAATCTTTGATGGTTAGTGCTGAGGTGTTTACGGCACAATATTGACTTTGTGGCACGGCACATGCCCGGAGTTAATAATGTGGTGGCAGATGCGCTGTCATGAGGCCAGTGGAATATGTTTAGGAGGCTGGATCCAGGGGCGAACGCAGTTGGTGCTTCTTGTCCTTCATTTCTTTGGCAGGTGGCCCGAAAGGGGGACTTGCTGACTTCAATGGTAAGGGCCTCGCTGGCGCCTGCTACTTGGAAGGCCTATCTTAAGCACTGGGCAGAGTGGGAAGTTTTCCTGAAGGGTAAGGGTATTCCTACAGAGGCTGGCTCTCCAGCATTGTTGCTCGAATGGATGGTGCGTCTGAAGGAGGGTGGCTGTAAGAAAGGAAAGATGCAGGGGAAGCTTGCAGCTTTGTCTTTTTTAGTCAATGGTGGGGCCTCCCGGATGGTATGAGTACCTTTTTGGTTCAGCAGGTAATGTAGGGCTGGGGTATGATTACCATACTAAGGTTAGCAGCTTTATTGGCAGTGCTCCCAGAGGTGTGCGCAGATGAGTATGAGGTCAGTTTGTTTAGGGCTGCATTTGCAGTTGTGTTTTTTGGAGCCCTTAGGATCAGGGAACTAGTTGGCCAATCCAGGATATCTACGGGTAGCGGAATCCAGGCGCGTCATATTAGGTTTGATATTCAGGCATTGCTGCTGTTCATTCCTAGATTGAAAACCGATCAGGACAAAAAGGGTGTGTGGTCAACTATGCGACAGCAGGCTATCTTATCTTGTTGCCCTGTCCAGCTCACTTCAGAGTTCTCCTTGAGGAGGCCGGAGAATTCCGAGCAATTTTTCATTCACGGGGATGGGTCCAACTTGTCTAGATTTCAGTTTAGGAGAGTGTTGGAGGAGGCAGTTAAAAGAGCCGGCCTTGATCCCGAAGTGATTGCTCCACACTCGTTCCTCATCGGGACGGCTACCAGTGTGGCAGCTGCTGGGGTGCCAGAGCGGGAGATACAGAGGTTGGGTAGGTGGAAATCAAAAAGGTACAAATTGTACATTAGACCTCTCTAGGGCAACGGATAGTTAGAATAGGTTCAGCACATTAAAGTTTGGTAGTAATGGATGCTCTCGTTTCTTTTAGGTTTAAGGACCCCTCCATGTAGAGCGTGGATAGTCGGCCATTCATATGTGCATTGGGCGGCAATTCACGCTTTAAAGTGTCCAGGCAGCCAGCAGCTAGGACATCGACCAGATGGGGTTTCAATTAGATGGCTGGGGAGGAGGGGAATGCTATGGAGAGACTTGCCGGGTCGTCTCAAAGAAGCCTTTCTCTGATGGGGTCGGTCTTCTTTGATTGTGTTGCATCTGGGGGGGATGACGTCGGTAGTGTGCCTGTGCTGGAGTTGATGGCTATTATCCAGTCCGATGTGCGGTGGATGAGAGCACATTTTCCAGGAGTGCTTTTGTCATGGTTGAATGTCATTGCTCGCTTGCAGTGGAGGCACGTGAGTGCACCGTTTAGCTTACCGTATTCGGAAGAAGCTGAATAGGGATGTTGGGAGGCTGATCATGGAGGAAGGTGGTTTGTAATCAGGCACAATAACATTTTTGGGGGAGTGCAAGCACCTGTATAGACCCGACAGGGTCCATTTAACTGAGGAGGGCCTTGAGCCTTAATTTCCCTAATTGGTGTGGTGGTGGCAAGCTCTCCATTACCGGGGGTATAGTATGTACCTCTTGTGGCGTGGTCCCGGCCAAATTTTTTTATGGTTTCCGCGAGGGTGTGGTTGAGCTAATGGGAGGGGCATGATGTTGAAACTCGCAGCTTGTAACGCCTCTACCCTTGGGCCTGCTGACCTAGAAACCCCTTGAGGATGATGCATACCCCTGAAGGGCAATGCTCGTCAGGAGCATTGTGACAACCAATCCGGGCTGGTGACCTCACTACGCTTGTTATAGATATTAATTTATTTATATATATATAAAGATATATACTAGGTCTCAGATACCGCCACCTTGAGTTAAGCCTTAACCTTCACAGACAAAGTTTAGAGTTTTTTGCCTGGTTGTTTTTAAAAAAAATGCGACCTTGCTCCACAGTCTTCTACCTCCAAACCTGTGTCTGTGTGTTTATTGGGGTAAGCTCGGAGTGAAGTCATGGCGATTTCACCCTTATGGTAGTGGAGAGCATAATTTGTGCTTGTAACGTCTTAAGGGTTACACTGCCTGACTGAGACGTGAAGTTGTGCAGTGTGTAAGTGTGCAACATTGTTGCAAGTGTTGGGGTGGGGACTCTTACCTGATATAAGAATGCATGAATGCTGGAACACTTCCTATTTCTTGTCTTCGACTGCTGGTGAAAGGTTTTTTTCTCCACCCATCCCTCCCTTTCTGTTTTTATGTTTAACCGTTTTTTGTTATAGAAAAAGGGGGCGGCACTAAGAGAGCGGCTACTTCTAGGGTGGTTGTAGGACTTAAGCATGTCTAATCAGGCTCGCTGATTGTAAGCCCAAAGTGGTAGAATTTGGCTTCCCTTCATTGACGTTTGTTGTTCGTCTTATGTCATGATGGCCCTTATGGTGTGAAGCATAGGAGATGAGGGTAAGATTTCGCCAACTGGCGTGGCGGGGTACCAGCAGAATAATTTTTTATGGTTTCCATGAGGGTGTGGTTGAGCTAATGGGAGGGCCATGATGTTGCAAGTCGCAGCTTGTAAAGCCTCTCCCCGCGGGCCTGCTGACCTAGAAACCCCTTAAGGATGATGCCAACTCCTGAAGGGCAATGCTCAGCAGGAGCATTGCCCTTAAGGATGATGCCAACTCCTGAAGGGCAATGCTCAGCAGGAGCATTGTGACAACTAATATGGGCGGGTGACCTCACTATGCTTGTTTTAGATATTAAGTTATTTATAGATATAAAGATATATACTAGGTCTCAGAAGCCACCACCTTTAGTTAAGCCTTAAGCTTCACAGACAAAGTTTAGAGTTTTTTGCCTGGTTGTTTCAAATAAACGCGACCTTGCTCCACAGTCTTCTGCCTCCAAACCTGTGTCTGTGTGTTTATTGGGGTAAGGTGGGATTGAAGTCATGGCGATTTGACCCTTATGGTAGTGGAGAGCATAATTTGTGCTTGTAACGTCTTATGGGTTACATTACATGACCCTTATGTTTTGGAAGAGAATTTCCTGGACGTGTAAACACTTAAACCATCTAGTGTTACTAAGTTGAGTTCTGGATACTCCAATATGTAATTTAAGCATAGATTGCATTTTATAAACACATATTTTAATTGTATTCTGATTCTGAGCTGTGAATAAGCCTCTGGGCACCAAAAGTGAAGTTTACTTGAAAAAACACAGGATGTGTAAAGCTTTTGCATTTATTCATGTTCTTAATCTAGCAATAGTTTTTTTTTTTTTTTTTCTGCATTCAACTTTTTTCTCTTTCAATCCTATCTAAAGCAAGCGAATAAGGAAAAATTATTAAAAAAAAGCTATAAAAAAATTAGAAATTAGTGGTTTTTAATACATACTTACTAGGTACTATATTTCTGTATTTTTCTACTTGATTGAAAAAACCAAAAAAACAAACTATGGCTGTTTTAGATGATAGATGGACATTTTTCTAATCCAATTAGGGTGTGGCAATTTTAATACGTAATAAGAATGTGTACTCGTGTGCACACTCACCGCACCCTCTGTGTTTGTTGCTAGTGTGCACATAATTATACTCAAGTAGTTGGTCTAAACATCTCACTATTGTGTACTTATTTATAAAAGGGCTTGTTACTTTCCTATACCAGCTGTATTAGGGGCTGGATGTTACAGCTGCCTGTTTTAAGAACACTGTGCTGGCATCTCTTTGCACGCATAGGCATTGACAGGCACGTATACTGTATATACATATGTGTGCCTGTGATTCAATAGTCACATTCATGGGACATTGAGGGCAGGGGGAAAAAAAACAAAGTATAAATTTCTATATCTAGAAGGTGATTGCTTATTTTAAAGTGGAGGTAAGTTAGGATTATGTGAAAATATTGGGCTAGATAACGAGTGCGTGATAACTGTTAAGCGTGAGCGAAAAGGGGTTTATTGCAGGTGTTTGCATGCGTTGGGTTTTTCGCTCGTATTACAAGTTGAAAGTAAAGGCGATCGCTTGAGTGCAATTGAAGTTAACGGAAGTTGGGATAGCGCGACCTTAGAGCTCTGATTAATTGTTTTTCAAAACTAAAGAGTGTCACAAAACACATCAAAAATACATTACAAAGAACACTTACACTCATAGGGTCCCATTTACTAAGGTGTCAAAAATGTATCCGCCGTTATTCGTGCATAACGGATTGATCTTTGTTACTAAAATTTACCATAACGTCTAGCGTCTAATCTGTCTTGAAGACAATCGGATTATTGATAAATGTGATGCTTCGTTAGACGCGAAAGCAGACGTACTTAGCTGTCTACTGACAAAAATGTATCCAACGTGACAACTAGATGTAAAAAACATCCAAGCGTTAAGATAAGGAAGGTCACGTGTATAAAAAGGAGTGTTTTCCAGAACTAATAAACACATTTTTATTACACTACTTTTTTGCTGTGATAAGATAGGGATTATGGCTACTGCAGGGGATTCTGGAAAATCCAGGAAATCCTGTAATTCTAATGTTTCCCTGGTGCCATAAAAAAGATAATTTGGCGCTAAATTAGTGATGCAGGGAGTGCCCAAGGACCCATCAGAAAGGATTTTGATTAATGCAAAAACAGTTTAACGACATCAAGCGTCAGATAAAGGCCAAAATTGCAAAAGAAAGGCAAAGGAATCGCTGTACAACCTCACGATCAGACAGGGTATCACTGGAAAAAAGGATTGGATCGATCAGGTGCGGATTTGCAGAATTTATTTTTATTTAATAGTTTTTATTGAAGAATGTGCAAACTTGTAAAAGTAAAGATTCATTTAGTCACTTAACGTTAAATGAAAGTGTCTCCACTACTAAACTTTTATCTGGTTAAAAATATTACTCCGTAGACATAAGACCCCTATTCATTAACCAATTCTAGTTCTGCTTTGAATTGCCAGTTCACCTTTCATCACAATCAGAAGTCTGTGCAACATCTGGACACCAACTGCAAAAGTTAACAAAAGACAGAATTAAGGCTCACGTCCATGTTGGGAGGAATGGCACTAATATAGATCCCTTTCTGTGATCTCAATGCAAACCACGTTTCTTAGCTGCCTCCTTGTGATCTCCGTTGTTGCGGTCAGTGTCACAGCTCTCAGGCCACATCTCGAGTGATCGGCCGCATCGCTCCGGGTGATACTCAGGAACCGCTCCAATCCAACTCCATTTTGTGCTATCTGCGGCCATCTCGCGTAGTTACCAGCTGTTTTAGTTCCACCAGAGTCATCTCGTTCTTCTACCATAGGTGCCGGTAAGTTCAAGGTCTCTCTGTGCTGGTCCAGTGATGTTTGAGTTACATGTTTCATATCGGTAATTGTGGTCTCATATGGTGATGGGGTGTCCCATCTGGTCAAAGTTTGGCATAAAATGGTAATATCAGCCATTTCCCTTTCCATTTGAAGTGCTAGATTCTTAAGTAAGATCTGCAGTTGCATGAAAATCCTCCATACTGTTATATATAAGAAAGGCAGCCCCACCACAACTGTAATACCCGGGTTACCGGGGGGTGTCGAGGAAGCTGTAGTAGGCCGCCGCCTAAGGCCTCGACTGTCCGGTTCAGGGCCCAAAGATCATGTAAACAGCAGAAAAGATATTCTTTGGTCCCATGAGTATAGGGCACTTCTCAGCTACTTATGTTAGTTTTAGCTGTCAGATGCCTGTATAAATCGGCGGATTGAGCAGGATTCACTCGAAGCTTCTGAAAGTGTGGCTGTTCACCACCATTGCCCGGACACGCCCCCCAAAACTTGCAGAATTTAACGTTGATAACAGCTTTGTACATATAATTTTTTATTTATGCATGTAGTTTGACAAGAAAAGACACACGAACAGCAACTTTGAAGCTTAGTACCAGGGGCCCATAAAAAAAGTCATAAGGGCTCAAAGATATGAGGTCTCAGGTGTAAGAAAAAAAGATAGGCAAAAAAAAAAAAGACAGGCAAAGGGCTTTAACACAGAGATACATACACATATATCTATAAAAATGTATACGTATATACAGGGAGTGCAGAATTATTAGGCAAGTTGTATTTTTGAGTATTAATTTTATTATTGAACAACAACCATGTTCTCAATGAACCCAAAAAAACTCATTAATATCAAAGCTGAATAGTTTTGGAAGTAGTTTTTAGTTTGTTTTTAGTTATAGCTATTTTAGGGGGATATCTGTGTGTGCAGGTGACTATTACTGTGCATAATTATTAGGCAACTTAACAAAAAACAAATATATACCCATTTCAATTATTTATTTTTACCAGTGAAACCAATATAACATCTCAACATTCACAAATATACATTTCTGACATTCAAAAACAAAACAAAAACAAATCAGTGACCAATATAGCCACCTTTCTTTGCAAGGACACTCAAAAGCCTGCCATCCATGGATTCTGTCAGTGTTTTGATCTGTTCACCATCAACATTGCGTGCAGCAGCAACCACAGCCTCCCAGACACTGTTCAGAGAGGTGTACTGTTTTCCCTCCTTGTAAATCTCTCATTTGATGATGGACCACAGGTTCTCAATGGGGTTCAGATCAGGTGAACAAGGAGGCCATGTCATTAGATTTTCTTCTTTTATACCCTTTCTTGCCAGCCACGCTGTGGAGTACTTGGACGCGTGTGATGGAGCATTGTCCTGCATGAAAATCATGTTTTTCTTGAAGGATGCAGACTTCTTCCTGTACCACTGCTTGAAGAAGGAGTATTCCAGAAACTGGCAGTAGGACTGGGAGTTGAGCTTGACTGCATCCTCAACCCGAAAATGCCCCACAAGCTCATCTTTGATGATACCAGCCCAAACCAGTACTCCACCTCCACCTTGCTGGCGTCTGAGTCGGACTGGAGCTCTCTGCCCTTTACCAATCCAGCCACGGGCCCATCCATCTGGCCCATCAAGACTCACTCTCATTTCATCAGTCCATAAAACCTTAGAAAAATCAGTCTTGAGATATTTCTTGGCCCAGTCTTGACGTTTCAGCTTGTGTGTCTTGTTCAGTGGTGGTCGTCTTTCAGCCTTTCTTACCTTGGCCATGTCTCTGAGTATTGCACACCTTGTGCTTTTGGGCACTCCAGTGATGTTGCAGCTCTGAAATATGGCCAAACTGGTGGCAAGTGGCATCTTGGCAGCTGCACGCTTGACTTTTCTCAGTTCATGAGCAGTTATTTTGCGCCTTGGTTTTTCCACACGCTTTTTGCGACCCTGTTGACTATTTTGAATGAAACGCTTGATTGTTCGATGATCACGCTTCAGAAGATTTGCAATTTTAAGAGTGCTGCATCCCTCTGCAAGATATCTCACTATTTTTGACTTTTCTGAGCCTGTCAAGTCCTTCTTTTGACCCATTTTGCCAAAGGAAAGGAAGTTGCCTAATAATTATGCACACCTGATATAGAGTGTTGATGTCATTAGACCACACCCCTTCTCATTACAGAGATGCACATCACCTAATATGCTTAATTGGTAGTAGGCTTTCGAGCCTATACAGCTTGGAGTAAGACAACATGCATAAAGAGGATTATGTGGTCAAAATACTCATTTGCCTAATAATTCTGCACTCCCTGTATATATATATATATATATATATATATATATATATGTATATATGTACTGTATGTCTATATATGTATATATTTACAGACATATACACATATAAACACATATTTATACATATATAGACGTGCATTGGAGGCCTTTGCAGTTAAGTAGATAAAAGCATGAAAAAACATATTTATGCAATAATCATATTTAATAATGGTTTTACTTATGCATTTACTGTAACTGTTTCACATTCCAATGTTCTGCACATAGCAGAATATGTTATATTTACAAATAGACATTCCTATATATATCTGTATATACTGTATCTATAACTATATATAATCATATATTTTATATCATATCATTTATATTTATATATTACAATCGCTGCTTCTTAACTTATGTTTCCGGCGGACCTGAAATCTGTGCAATTGAGTGGTCTTTTTAAAAGAAACATTCTACAGTAAATAGTGAAATAGATTTTTGATTGCTGATATTTATGGAGTAAGTCTATGAGAAATAACATTGCAATACTACGTTTTATTATTCTGATTTTTATCTCAAAATAAAATGTTACTTTCAAAATATGAAATGTGACATTTATATGATGCAATGAAGGTCTAAAAAAATCTGGTCCACAATAATGGTCTCAAATTCCCCCATTCCTCCTCAGCAGCCAATACTGTGTATGATATTGTTTGTATGTTGTGTTACAGTTTGTGTATGATATTGTTTGTATGTTGTGTTACAGTTTGTGTATGATATTGTTTGTATGTTGTGTTACAGTTTGTGTAAGATATTATTTGTATGTTGTGTTACAGTTTGTGTAAGATATTATTTGTATGTTGTGTTACAGTTTGTGTAAGATATTATTTGTATGTTGTGTTACAGTTTGTGTAAGATATTATTTGTATGTTGTGCTACAGTTTGTGTAAGATATTATTTGTATGTTGTGTTACAGTTTGTGTAAGATATTATTTGTATGTTGTGTTACAGTTTGTGTATGATATTGCTTGTATGTTGTGTTACAGTTTGTGTATGATATTGTTTGTATGTTGTGTTACAGTTTGTGTATGATATTGTTTGTATGTTGTGTTACAGTTTGTGTAAGATAATATTTGTATGTTGTGTTACAGTTTGTGTAAGATATTATTTGTATGTTGTGTTACAGTTTGTGTATGATATTGTTTGTATGTTGTGTTACAGTTTGTGTAAGATATTATTTGTATGTTGTGTTACAGTTTGTGTAAGATATTATTTGTATGTTGTTTTACAGTTTGTGTGAGATATTATTTGTATGTTGTGTTACAGTTTGTGTATGATATTATTTGTATGTTGTTTTACAGTTTGTGTGAGATATTATTTGTATGTTGTGTTACAGTTTGTGTATGATATTATTTGTATGTTGTGTTACAGTTTGTGTAAGATATTATTTGTATGTTGTGTTACAGTTTGTGTAAGATATTATTTATATGTTGTTTTACAGTTTGTGTAAGATATTATTTGTATGTTGTGTTACAGTTTGTGTAAGATATTATTTGTATGTTGTGTTACAGTTTGTGTATGATATTGTTTGTATGTTGTTTTACAGTTTGTGTAAGATATTATTTGTATTTTGTGTTACAGTTTGTGTAAGATATTATTTGTATATTGTTTTACAGTGTGTGTAAGATATTATTTGTATGTTGTGTTACAGTTTGTGTAAGATATTATTTGTATGTTGTGTTACAGTTTGTGTATGATATTGTTTGTATGTTGTGTTACAGTTTGTGTAAGATATTATTTGTATATTGTGTTACAGTTTGTGTAAGATATTATTTGTATATTGTTTTACAGTGTGTGTAAGATATTATTTGTATGTTGTGTTACAGTTTGTGTAAGATATTATTTGTATGTTGTGTTACAGTTTGTGTATGATATTGTTTGTATGTTGTGTTACAGTTTGTGTATGATATTGTTTGTATGTTGTGTTACAGTTTGTTTATGATATTGTTTGTATGTTGTTTTACAGTTTGTGTATGATATTATTTGTATGTTGTGTTACAGTTTGTGTAAGATAATATTTGTATGTTGTTTTACAGTTTGTGTGAGATATTATTTGTATGTTGTGTTACAGTTTGTGTATGATATTGTTTGTATGTTGTGTTACAGTTTGTGTATGATATTATTTGCATGTTGTGTTACAGTTTGTGTAAGATATTATTTGTATGTTGTGTTACAGTTTGTGTATGATATTATTTGTATTTTGTGTTACAGTTTGTGTAAGATATTATTTGTATGTTGTGTTATAGTTTGTGTATGATATTATTTGTATGTTGTGTTACAGTTTGTGTAAGATATTATTTGTATATTGTGTTACAGTTTGTGTATGATATTATTTGTATGTTGTGTTACAGTTTGTGTAAGATATTATTTGTATGTTGTGTTACAGTTTGTGTATGATATTGTTTGTATGTTGTGTTACAGTTTGTGTATGATATTATTTGTATGTTGTGTTACAGTTTGTGTATGATATTGTTTGTATGTTGTGTTACAGTTTGTGTATGATATTATTTGTATGTTGTGTTACAGTTTGTGTAAGATATTATTTGTATATTGTGTTACAGTTTGTGTATGATATTATTTGTATGTTGTGTTACAGTTTGTGTAAGATATTATTTGTATATTGTGTTACAGTTTGTGTATGATATTATTTGTATGTTGTGTTACAGTTTGTGTAAGATATTATTTGTATGTTGTGTTACAGTTTGTGTATGATATTGTTTGTATGTTGTGTTACAGTTTGTGTATGATATTATTTGTATGTTGTGTTACAGTTTGTGTATGATATTGTTTGTATGTTGTGTTACAGTTTGTGTATGATATTATTTGTATGTTGTGTTACAGTTTGTGTAAGATATTATTTGAATATTGTGTTACAGTTTGTGTATGATATTATTTGTATGTTGTGTTACAGTTTGTGTAAGATATTATTTGTATGTTGTGTTACAGTTTGTGTATGATATTGTTTGTATGTTGTGTTACAGTTTGTGTATGATATTATTTGTATGTTGTGTTACAGTTTGTGTAAGATAATATTTGTATGTTGTGTTACAGTTTTTGTAATATATTATTTGTATGTTGTGTTACAGTTTGTGTATGATATTATTTGTATGTTGTGTTACAGTTTGTGTAAGATATTATTTGTATGTTGTGTTACAGTTTGTGTATGATATTATTTGTATGTTGTGTTACAGTTTGTGTATGATATTATTTGTATGTTGTGTTACAGTTTGTGTAAGATATTATTTGTATGTTGTGCTTCAGTTTGTATAAGATATTATTTGTATGATGTGTTACAGTTTGTGTAAGATATTATTTGTATGTTGTGTTACAGTTTGTGTAAGATATTATTTGTATATTGTGTTACAGTTTGTGTATGATATTATTTGTATGTTGTGTTACAGTTTGTGTAAGATATTATTTGTATGTTGTGTTACAGTTTGTGTATGATATTGTTTGTATGTTGTGTTACAGTTTGTGTAAGATATTATTTGTATGTTGTGTTACAGTTTGTGTATGATATTGTTTGTATGTTGTGTTACAGTTTGTGTATGATATTATTTGTATGTTGTGTTACAGTTTGTGTAAGATAATATTTGTATGTTGTGTTACATTTTGTGTAAGATATTATTTGTATGTTGTGTTACAGTTTGTGTATGATATTATTTGCATGTTGTGTTACAGTTTGTGTAAGATATTATTTGTATGTTGTGTTACAGTTTATGTATGATATTATTTGTATGTTGTGTTACAGTTTGTGTAAGATATTATTTGTATGTTGTGTTACAATTTGTGTATGATATTATTTGTATGTTGTGTTACAGTTTGTGTATGATATTATTTGTATGTTGTGTTACAGTTTGTGTAAGATATTATTTGTATGTTGTGCTACAGTTTGTGTATGATATTATTTGTATGATGTGTTACAGTTTGTGTAAGATATTATTTGTATGTTGTGCTACAGTTTGTGTAAGATATTATTTGTATGTTGTGTTACAGTTTGTGTAAGATATTATTTGTATGTTGTGTTACAGTTTGTGTAAGATTTTATTTGTATGTTGTGCTACAGTTTGTGTAAGATATTATTTGTATGTTGTGCTACAGTTTGTGTAAGATATTATTTGTATGTTGTGTTACAGTTTGTGTAAGATATTATTTGTATGATGTGTTAAAGTTTGTGTAAGATATTATTTGTATGTTGTGCTACAGTTTGTGTAAGATATTATTTGTATGTTGTGCTACAGTTTGTGTAAGATACTATTTGTATGATGTGTTACAGTTTGTGTATGATATTATTTGTATGTTGTGTTACAGTTTGTGTAAGATATTATTTGTATGTTGTGCTACAGTTTGTGTAAGATATTATTTGTATGTTGTGTTACAGTTTGTGTAAGATATTATTTGTATGTTGTGCTACAGTTTGTGTATGATATTATTTGTATGATGTGTTAGTTTGTGTAAGATATTATTTGTATGTTGTGCTACAGTTTGTGTAAGATATTATTTGTATGTTGTGTTACAGTTTGTGTATGATATTATTTGTATGTTGTGCTACAGTTTGTGTAAGATATTATTTGTATGTTGTGTTACAGTTTGTGTAAGATATTATTTGTATGTTGTGTTACAGTTTGTGTAAGATTTTATTTGTATGTTGTGCTACAGTTTGTGTAAGATATTATTTGTATGTTGTGTTACAGTTTGTGTAAGATAATATTTGTATGTTGTGTTACAGTTTGTGTAAGATATTATTTGTATGATGTGTTAAAGTTTGTGTAAGATATTATTTGTATGTTGTGCTACAGTTTGTGTAAGATATTATTTGTATGATGTGTTACAGTTTGTGTATGATATTATTTGTATGTTGTGTTACAGTTTGTGTAAGATATTATTTGTATGTTGTGCTACAGTTTGTGTAAGATATTATTTGTATGTTGTGTTACAGTTTGTGTAAGATATTATTTGTATGTTGTGCTACAGTTTGTGTAAGATATTATTTGTATATTGTGTTACAGTTTGTGTAAGATATTATTTGTATGTTGTGTTACAGTTTGTGTAAGATATTATTTGTATATTGTGTTACAGTTTGTGTAAGATATTATTTGTATGTTGTGCTACAGTTTGTGTAAGATATTATTTGTATATTGTGTTACAGTTTGTGTAAGATATTATTTGTATGTTGTGCTACAGTTTGTGTAAGATATTATTTGTATATTGTGTTACAGTTTGTGTAAGATATTATTTGTATGTTGTGCTACAGTTTGTGTAAGATATTATTTGTATGTTGTGCTACAGTTTGTGTAAGATATTATTTGTATGTTGTGCTACAGTTTGTGTAAGATACACTGGTTTCAGTATTGCCTGTAACATTTATTGATTACATTTACTGTTTGTTCTTCAACTATTTATACCCTGTGTCCTTTATGCATTTATAGTTAAATTACCATAAAGGTGAATTGTTCCTTAAGGATTCAGATAGAGCAGCAATTTTACACAACTTTGCAACTTACTGTTATCTAATTTGCTTAATTCTCTTGGTATCCTTTGTTAAAATCCATACCTAGGTAGACTCAGGAGCAGCAATGAACTACTCAGAGCTAGCTGCTGATTGGTAGCTGCAAATGTATATGCCTCTTGTCATTGGCTCACCTGATGTATTCAACTAAATCCCAGTAGTGCAATGCTCCTTCAAATAAAGATACCAAGAGAATGATGCAAAAGTGATAATATAAGTAAACTGGGAAGTTATTATTCAGCACTTTAATTGGATTATTTACCTGTGCAATTACAAATGAAAGGTATCAGCATTTTATTAGAAATAAATCACCATTTAATTACAAATATGAGATGTTACCATTTACATTATGGCTTCAACTTTCTTACCAAGTCCACCACTTGGTCTAATTTATCTTGAAGTAAAAAAATCCCACAAATACCTGAAAAAGAAACTGACTGGACTCCTAACCAGCAAGGCAAGCACAATTTGTGAGCACTAATTGCAGTAATGTGCAATAGGAGAGAGGAGTAATGCAATACAATTGTCTATAGTCAGTTCCAAAAAAAGATATTAAAGATCTTAAAGTTGCAACAGGACATTTAGCAAACAAGTAAATCCCATAACTGCTGTTCAATCAGAAATACAGTAGGTGATCAGCAGCAGTGTGTACCCAGATTGTAAAGGATCATTGGCACTTTTATGGCCTCTCTATTTCCCTTGGTTATACAGAACCCTTTAGGGGTTGATGTAGCATGAACATTTTCAGTATTATCTAACTCTATTTAATTAGGGACGTAAAGTGAATCTCTTCACTAACAATATAGGACACCCTGGTACTTCTGTACAAGAGAGCCTCCATATTTGCTGTTAGTCATTAAGGAAATTATCAAGAAAGACAAAGGGGCCCATTTATCAAGCTCCGAACGGAGCTTGTGGGCCCGTGTTTCTGGCGAGTCTTCAGACTCGCCAGAAACAGCAGTTATGAAGCAGCGGTCTAAAGACCGCTGCTCCATAACCCTGTCCATCTGCTTTGATGAGGCAGACAGGAATCGCCGGAAATCAACCCAATCGAGTACGATCAAGTTGATTGACACCTCCCTGCTGTCTGCCGTTTGGCCGCGAGTCAGCAGGGGGCGGCATTGCACCAGCAGCTCTTGTGAGCTGCTGGTGCAATGTTAAATGCGGAGAGCGTATTGCTCTCCGCATTCAGCGAGGTCTTGCGGACCTGATCTGCCGTGTCGGATCAGGTCCGCAAGACCTTTGATAAATAGGCCCCAAAGAGTTGATGTGAGAGAACTAACAAAAACTGTCTCTCACAATGTGAAAAAGTATGCACCTTCCCCATCATACAGGACTAGGGACATGACCTGTAAGTTAATTATGTCCTTCATCTCAACCAGCAAGTCAGGGGTATTAAAGACAGACACGGCTCATTGACAGCATTATCAAAAAGTATACAATCATTTATAGAACAATAAAAGACTGGATTCCTTTTTTTTCTCAAAGCTATTCAAACCATTTAGCGAAATAGACAAATCAATTAGAAAAAAAGTATGTTACCTTATAAAAATTAATTTCTTTATTGTTTTATCCAGCATATACAAATACATAAAAAACAAAACAAAAGATATCATAAAGTAAACAGTGTTAGTTTATGAGTAAGTTCTCTTCATGGGCATCTGAAAGGAGAGCAAGAGGAATTGTGCTCCTAATCTAAGCACATGGACATATATAAGTCATGCTTTTTTAGCTAATGAGCCACCATTTTGCATGATGTGCAGTTCACATGTACGAAAAGCAACTCTTTCCTGCCACTGATATTGTTATGATGAGGAGAATTTATTATAATTATTTATTTATTGTATTCCCCCTATGGTTCTAATTAGGATCTTCAGAAATATTCATAAAAGCAAATATATGTGTCCAAACCAAAAGTAAAATTTAACAGATATATAATTTATTATTGGTCAAGGTGCCTTAATTGCATTTCCATGTAGATTAGGTGTAGACCAATGAACCCGTAAGGTGACTTCCCTCTTACTTAGGGCCATTCTATGAGTGTAGCGCTAACTGTATATCTCTGTGTGCTTATACAGTTGTAATCAATATTATTCAACCCCCATTGCAAATCAGGTTTGTTTTCAAAATTTACAGACTTTCAGCTGTTTGAAAAGAACAAACCAAACAAAAGCAATTGAAATAGCTCAAAACAACAAATGCTTCAAGTGATTTCCCCAAATTCAACAGAAAATGCAACTTTTAATAAATTCTGCAGTCTCAAAATTATTCAACCTCTTCATGGCAGCATCTTTAGTACTTAGAAGAGCTCCCTTTTGCTGTTATGACCTGCTGCAAATGAGATGCATAGCTAGACAGCGTTCCTGAGGAATCTTAGCCCATTCTTTATGAGCAATGGCCTCCAATTCAGTAATATTCTTGGGTTTGTGTGCTGCAACTGCCTTCTTCAAATCCCACTAGAGACTTTCTATGGGTTTCGAGTCAGGTGAATGTGATAGCCACTGTAGAATCTCCCAGGACTTCTTCTGCAACTTGGTGGAATTTAAGGTATACTTGGGATCATTGTCCTGTTGAAAGTTTCAATAACGCCCAAGCTTCAGCTTCCTCACAGATGGTATGACATTTTCTCTTAGGATTTCCTGATACTTCAATGAATCCATCTTGCCTTCCAGATTCTGCAGGTTTCCAGTGCCAGAGGATGCCCCAGAACATCAAAAAACTACCACCATGCTTAACTGTAGGCAGAGTGTTATTTTTAGAGCATGCTTCATTCTTCTTCCTCCAGACATACCACTTATCTATCGGGCCAAAAAGATCCAGTTCTGTTTCATCTCTCCAAAGAACAGAATCACAAAACTTTTGTAACTTATTTATTTGACTTTGAACATATTGGAACCAATTTTTCTTGTGCTTTTGGGTAACTAGTGGTGTTTGTCTTAGCGTTCTGGCATGGAAACCTTCTGAGTTTAGTACATGCCTTACTGTGCAAACTGAAGCCTGTTGCCACAGTCTTGCTGCAGATCTTTTGCAGTTACTTAAGGATTTTTCTCAACCTGCCTTCTCAGAAATTTGGTTGCAGCCTGTGGTTATTAAAAATGTATATCTAGATTTTTTAATTTAACCATTACAATTAAGTTAAGTGAAATAAATACTATACATGGGTCTCCATTGTTTCCAAAAAATTTATTAGAACTCAATATATGTTAATAAGAGGAATATATATTTATTTATATATATATATATATATATATATATATATATATATATATATATATATATATATTCTACAGCAAAACAGTCCAAATAATTAATACATGGTAATTAGCTGTCACATCCTCAATTTGTGCAACACTGCTAAAATATTCACATAATTTTATCCAAGGAATATACTTAGCTAAATTCTCCAAAGTGTCCAATATCAGCCATCTTCAGCAAGAGAGGATAAGAAGAGAGTGTTTCCCAATCCCAAAGCAAGAGTGAAAGAAAGTGTTTCCAAATTTTTTCTCAATTCAAAGGGGTTTGGCCTATCACATGCCAGCCGAGGCCAATGGGAGTGTCTATAATTAATCACCTAGCTCAGACAGAGAAAGTTGTAACTGGGGGAAGGGATTTTAAAACCAGCTATGTGAATATGCCCGATTTAAAATCTGTGAGCTATGTCACACAGCTATGTCCTTTTTTCTGCCCTGTCCAGGTAGTGTAACCACTGTTCCTTTAACTTTGAAATTGTGAACTATACTTCCAACGGTGTCTTAAGGAACATTCAGTGTCTTCGCTATCTTTTTGTATCCTGTACTTGTTTGTGAAGGGCGATGATCTCTTCTCTTAACTTTTTTGACCATTCTTTTGACTTAGTCATATCTCAAACCTGACACTCAACAAACCCCTAGCCAGTTCAGGTATTCCATGTGTTCTAGCTCAAGCACACCTGGTGCAATAATGAAGCCATTGATTGGTTGCTTCAGGTGTGGTTGAGACAACACCTGTTTTGCATATTTGTGCTGTTGAGAGGGATTCTATTCAGGGGTTGAATAATTTTGAGACTGCAGAATACATTTTCAGTTGAATTTGGGGAAATTACTTGATGAATTTGTTGTGTTGAGCTATATCAATTGCTTTTGTTTGATTTTTTTGTTGCAAGCAGCTGAAAGTTTGTCAGTTTTGACAATAAAAAAAATCAGATATTTTTAGAAATATGTTTTTTTTATTAATAGAACATATTCTGTTATGTGAAGAACATTGGAATGTGAAATATTCATATTTTCATGTTGACTTTGCACGCAAGTAGGGTGTTTGTTTCCCCCACACTTTTTTGCTCCATTGACTTCTATGGGAAATAAGTGAATAAGCACACAATATTCGAAGTTTGACCTTTTGCGCTCGTCGGGTTAGCACAAGAGCAAAAGCAGTTTACAGAATCCAATCGCAACCAGAAGAACACAAAAAGACAAACTTCTAGCGCAGTTAACGCTCGAGTGGGAGCGTTAAATAGTTTTCCACTTGTTATCTGGCCCTTAGCAGTGATTTGCCCTGACAACTTGCTGACCCTACTCAGCTGATAAGAAGGGAATTATTCCACACCTATTAGATGTTAAAAACCTCACATAATTCATTAAAGGGACACTGAACCCAAATTTTTTCTTTCATGATTCAGATAGAGCATGCAGTTTTAAGCAACTTTCTAATTTAATTCTATTATGAATTTTTCTTCGTTCTCTTGCTATCTTTATTTGAAAAATAAGGCATCTAAGCTAAGGAGCCAGCAAATGTTTGGTTCAGAACCATGGAAAGGACTTGTTTATTGGTGCTGTCCAATCAGCAAGGACAATCGAGATTGTTCACCAAAAATGGGCCGGTATCTAAACTTACATTCTTGCTTTTCAAATAAACATACCGATAATGAAGAAACTTTAATAATAGGAGTAAATTAGAAAGTTGCTTAAAATTGCATGCTCTATCTGAATCACGAAAGAAAAAAATTGGGTTCAGTGTCCCTTTAAGGTTTTTGAAGTAGCAAAAAGCCTAAAGTATCACACACACATACACAATGTTTTACTTGTCTGTATAATGTATGGTGGTGAATAAACACAACGAATGTAAAAAAGAGTCCTGGTGAGTGCAGTACAATGGATTGAGCTGAAATGGTGAGTGACTTTAAACACCCTGCTGTCATAGGATGCCACAAGTCAGTTTATGAAATGTCTCACTCATTAGATCTGCCCCTGTCAACTGTAAGTGCTATTATTATGAAGTGGAAATATCTTGGTGAAACAACAGCTCATCCACAAAGTGCTAGGCCCCATAAACTCACAGAGCAGGGCCCATAAGTGTTTAAGGACATTTTGAGTAAAAAGTGTCTATAATCGGTTGCATCAATCACAACAGGGATCCTTGAAGAAAATTGAGATTTTATTTGTATACAAAGGAAGCACTGATAAAAGCAATTTTCATCTTTAATAAAAACCAATAAAAAGCTCAAAGTATGAATAAAAAAGCTCAACCGGTTTGTGAAGCACAGCTGCCTTTTTCAAGAGCAGTTAAAATCACTATGAAAGGAGCTTGTGAACGATTTTGCCGCCATCTAAAAAACAGTTCTGTGAATACGGTGGAGGAGTAACCGGGGCTGGCAGCATATTGAAATATGTTTCTGTATTTTCACTAATAATCTGGCTTGGAGTTATGATAATGGTCTGGGGTTGTTTGTCAGTAGCTTCCATAGTCACAAAGGAGGGCAACTAATGCCCATGGTTTTGGACTAGGATGTCCAACAGCTCAAAAAGTGGTGGTCGGGTATCCCCATACTTTTGGCCTTAGAGTGTAGCTTGCATGTCTTGTTTAGGACCTGATGTTCTAATTCTCTCTGCTCTGGCAAGAATATATAAGAAGTCTTCTCAGTACTATGAAGTGCCCATATTGATTTCACTATGCAGGATTCTGCATATGAAGGAGAAACAAATATATTATAATATAAGGCCCCACACTGGTTTGGCTTTGATCATCAGGATCTTAAAATAAACTAGCCCCTCTCATAACATGTCATCTGTTAATCTGTGAATGTCTATTTTTCAAGATTTTTTATTTGTCCTTTTGCAAAATAGTCTGTACTGCAAAATAAAAAAAATAAATACAGGTAGAAAACCCTTTATCTAAACTGCTTGGGACCAGAAAAGGTTTGTTTTTGGAATAGTTAGAATTTTGGAATATTTGCATCTGCAAAATGTGTGAGTTTGGAGGGAGGATGGAACCAAGTGTAATCAACAATATCCTGTTATTTAGGCAATATTTACATGCATAACCTAGTTACATGTATAAGCTGTATAATACTATAACCAAGGTAGTTTAGTATAATTTTTAATACTGTTGTTGTATACAGAAAGTACTGTAATGCAATCAGAAAGGTAATAGTTGTTCTTTTAAATATATATATACGGTTATTTGAATTTTAGAACACAAAAAAACTAACCAAAGTCACAGGCAGATAAGATTATGACATATACAGGCAGAGAAAAATAGTCATTTTTGATAATTTTACTTTTAAAATAATATTAATTAAAAAGTTTAGATTTCAGAATAAGTTTGGATTTTGGCATTCTGGATTTGGCAATTTGTACCTGTAAATAAATATGGGTTCTATCTACCAGGCAATATGCTGTGACATATGCAGGCTATAAGCTTTAGTCTTCTCATTAGTAGAACAACAATCTATAAAACCGAATTGTGTTACCTGTGTCCAGTGCATGTCAGGAATATTACACTTCTCAGGAACCCACGGCGGTGGGTCCTATTCATTCTGTAAATACATGCATAACCGCAAAGAAATACAGACAATCAAAAATGTACAGATTTTGCTAACTGCAGACCCAAGAATGTTATATACTGTTTGCAGTGTGACTGTAATAAATACTATGTGGGGATCAGTGACAACAAGAGAGGTAGGCACCCGGCTGGGTGAACATATTAACAACATTAAAAATAGCACTGAGGATAGCAATAAAGGGAAAACCTTAACAACAGTAGCCAGACATTTTCTTAAGCATCATAACACCAAACCGTCAGTAAAACTGACCGTCCTGCAAGTTATCAAAACAGGGATATGGGGTGGTAATATCAAGCAGATGTTATTACAGGCTGAAAGCCGATGGATATTTTGGCTCAATTCTATGACACCTAATGGCATGAATGAAAATAATGGTTTTGGAGCTTTCCTATGAGAAGCTACAGTGGGGCAAAAAAGTATTTAGTCAGCAACCAATTGTGCAAGTTCTCCCACTTAAGAAGATGAGAGAGGCCTGTAATTTTCATCATAGGTATACCTCAACTATTAGAGACAAAATGTGTAAACAAATCCAGACAATCACATTGTCTGATTTGGAAAGAATATTTTTTGCAAATTATGGTGGAAAATAAGTATTTGGTCAATATCAAAAGTTCATCTCAATACTTTGTTATATATCCTTTGTTGGCAATGACAGAGGTCAAACGTTTTCTGTAAGTCTTCACAAGGTTGTCACACACTGTTGCTGGTATGTTGGCCCATTCCTGCATGCAGATCTCCTCTAGAGCAGTGATGTTTTGGGGCTGTCGCTGGGCAACACGGACTTTCAACTCCCTCCAAAGGTTTTCTATGGGGTTGAGATCTGGAGACTGGCTAGGCCACTCCAGGACCTTGAAATGCTTCTTACAAAGCCACTCCTTTGTTGCCCGGGAGGTGTGTTTGGGATCATTGTCATGCTGAAAGACCCAGCCACGATTCATCTTCAATGCCCTTGCTGATGGAAGGAGGTTTGCACTCAAAATCTCACGATACATGGCCCCATTCATTCTTTCATGTACATGGATCAGTTGCCCTGTTCCCTTTGCAGAGATACAGCCCCAAAGCATGATGTTGCCACCCCCATGCTTCACAGTAGGTATGGTGTTCTTTGGTTGCAACTCAGCATTCTCTCTCCTCCAAACAAGACAAGTTGTGTTTCTACCAAACAGTTTTACTTTGGTTTCATCTGACCATATGACATTCTCCCAATCCGCTTCTGGATCATCCAAATGCTCTCTAGCATACTTCAGACGGGCCTGGACATGTACTGGCTTAAGCAGGGGGACAGGTCTGGCACTGCAGGATCTGAGTCCCTGGCGGCATAGTGTGTTACTGATGGTAGCCTTTGTTACGTTGGCCCCAGCTCTCTGCAGGTCTTTCACTAGGTCCTCCCGTGTGGTTCTGGGATGATTGCTCACCGTTCTTATGATCATTTTGACCCCACGGGGTGAGATCTTGCATGGAGCCCCAGATCGAGGGAGATTATCAGTGGTCTTGTATGTCTTCCATTTTCTAATTATTGCTCCCACAGTTGATTTCTTCACACCAAGCTGCTTGCCTATTGCAGATTCAGTCTTCCCAGCCTGGTGCAGGTCTACAATTTTGTTTCTGGTGTCCTTCGACAGCTCTTTGGTCTTCACCATAGTGGAGTTTGGAGTGTGACTGTTTGAGGTTGTAGACAGGTGTCTTTTATACTGATAACAAGTTCAAACAGGTGCCATTAATACAGGTAATGAGTGGAGGACAGAGGAGCCTCTTAAAGAAGAAGATACAGGTCTGTGAGAGCCAGAAATCTTGCTTGTTTGTAGGTGACCAAATACTTATTTTCCACCATAATATGCAAATAAATTCTTTCCAAATCAGACAATGTGATTGTCTGGATTTGTTTCCACATTTTGTCTCTCATAGTTGAGGTATACCTATGATGAAAATTACAGGCCTCTCTCATCTTCTTAAAGGGCCACTAAACCCAAAATCTTTCTTTCATGATTCAGATAGAGAATATAAATTTAAACAACATTACAATTTACTTCTATTATTTATTTTGCTTCATTTTTTAGATATCCTTATTTGAAGAAAAAGCAATGCACATGGGTGAGCCAATCACATGAGGCTTCTATGTGCAGCAACCTACTGAGCATATCTAGATATGCTTTTCAGCAAAGAATATCAAGAGAATAAAACAAATTAGATAATAGAAGTAAATTAGAAAGATGTTTAAAATTGCATTATCTTTCAAAATCATGAAAGAAAAAATGTGGCTTTCATGTCCCTTTAAGTGGGAGAACTTGCACAATTGGTGGCTGACTAAATACTTTTTTGCCCCACTGTACCTATGTTACTACCACACTGTTCGGCGTATATATAATTTACAGATATCACTAACATCACTAGACCCCATACATTATTGGGTTCCAAAAATATCTTGTGCTACTTTTTTATATGTTATGGTTAAATGCATATATAAACACTGGTTAATGTACAGATAAATACATACGTACGTTTAATGTATGTTGATTACAGTCATAAAACCTGCCTAACATTTGCAGCAATCTATGCTGTATGGTTTCATATATACATATATTATATGAGTAACTTTCACACCAGTGTTATTTGTTCAAAACTGCCTTAGCCACACATGTGTGACTGCTACTAACATCAATGACATGTAATGGGATTATGTGGTTTATTATGTGATAACCAAATATGGGATTTATTTCATAATAAGCTCTGACAATGTTTACTGTGTAATCTAACACATCCATGTCCTGTGATTCGTGCATATAAATGCCTCCTCACTGATGTCATCCTCACGTGACTGGATGGACCAATTGGTTCATCACTTTATCGGATAGGCTAAGATAGGGATGTGTACACAATACCCCATTCTGTTTGGCCACTATATGCTATAAGGGTAGGTAACCCTACATACTGTTCGCCTTTGAAAAAGCTACTGCGAAATGTACATCAGGCGACCGCTGCCTTCAATGCCCAATCCCTAAGTGTGAAATATGTTCCACATAGATATGTTAACTTAGCCTAATTATAATACTAATCACTTGGTACTACTTGCTTTGGGCTTTTCCCTTAAATATTATTTAGTGTTATATTAGTATTGTCCGTGTGTGTGAAATTTGTGCCACACTCGGATTAGGCTAACTATACTGGCTTTGTTTCTGTGTATATCGCTCTGGCCTGTTTGCTTTAAATGTAATTAGGACTGTTAAAGCCTAAAACAGGCGAAACGCGTCAGGGGGGTTGTGTGGGGCAATGGGGTCCCGCAACTAGTGTATGTTTTAACTAAAATCTATTGTAGCTAAAATACCATTATCGTAACTGACCAATTAGTTGACGGCTTAGCCGCACAAGAGGTGGAGAGTGCTCCACTTGCACTATAGCGGGGATAAGTTTGTGGATATAGGGGCACAGTACGAAGCTATAACTTATTAACAAACTAACGATAAGCTTAATGGAAGCACGGAGTACTGTTTATATGTAGTGGGGTCAACGACAGAATCTATTTTAGAATTACACATTTATCAGTCTAACCCAACATTTAAACGGACACCGTGTGACTGTGTACTCTAGTAACAGATTAATCTAATCACGCAACGGAGCTAATACAGCTCAAAGCATTGAACAAACAACTAATTACCGGATTACACACCGGGATAGATACACATATGAGGTTACCAGATCACGTATTGAAACAGATACAGCTGATTGTAGATTAATCTTTATTTAAAAAACTACAAAGATGAAGAATGGTGTGTGCATGAAGTGAATGTTTGATAAATGTAACAACACTGGTTACAAACATATAAGAGACGCATGATTGACAGTAATATCGGAGAGAGGTGGATAGTGGCTACACAGTAAAATAAAAATTAGCAATTCAAAAAGACTGGGCAATAACCGCACCAAGTTAATTAAAGGCCAAAATAGCACGCAACAGTGTCCTAGAATAGAGAGGCTAGTTACAAACTCTATTTGAATAATTTTCTGTACAAATATTCTCCAGTCGGAATCAAGTAGTCCAAGTAGTCGAAGTAAGATAATCGGGGTATGAAACCACAATATTTGGTATAAGACAAGAGAAAGTGATACACTGATTCAATAAAGCAATATATGCATATATATATTGAGACAATCTGAGTGAAATAGTGCGCACTAACAGAACATACTACTCTATAACAGTCTATATATATTGAGACAACTGAAGTGGAACAGTGTGCATCAACAGAACATACTATTCTATATAAACCATATAGCACAATAGTTATAGCAACCATTGATATAGGTGCTATAATCATTGAGGTTGATAATAAATATGCACATCTACTGAATTAATATAACTAACGTGTACGAAAAATCAAAATCAGAAGAGTATACAATCAGGGTGTAAAACTATAATAATAACAACATAAGTACAAACAATATATTGAATCAATAGAATAATACGTGTATACACACAATGACAAATAATAGTGACACAAAGGCTGTTACAAGCTTTAATCACAAACAAGGTATATAGCCATACCCAGATTACAAGACGGATCCATAGCCTATCCACAACAGTATTATCACCGTATCCTGCCAGAATCTAACTGTCTCCCTCCATAATTTCAGTTATTTAGGAGTAACAGGTTGTTACATAATGGTAGAAATGTATGGACTTCATCTCCAATAAACCAACACAAAATTCATGTACAACAGTTCTAATCAGCACACACCAATAAATTCAATCGGTAGCTGTATTACCCATTGGGTGATTTTACTGGGATAACCAGAATTGAATCACCAGGACTATAGTGTGACAGACAACAAATTGATAGTAGTGCATTACAATCACACTACAACCTCGATACTATCTAATCCAAACTAATGGTATCAATGACATAGTGAGAACTGACAATACGGTAATAAGTATCAGGCCAAATTAATTATAACAGATCTCACATATTTTACAAGCTATTTACGATAGAGTAAAATTTTAAATGTTTTGTGTTCACCCATTTTTTTAATCAAGAAAATAAAAGTTATATTTTAAATTGCCCTGTCTCTACCAATATAGTCTGGGCACAGAGTGCTAACCAAGCATTTTTCTTTCAGGGATTCTAGATCCCAATGGTTTGTGAATGTAATTAGGACTGTGTCCCCTCTATTTTAGTGGTTGAATTGTATATACAGTTTTACATATCCGTTTGTGTGAAAATTGTTCCACATTCAAGATTAGGTCAGTAACTCAGGGTCTATATATAGGAACCCCCTATTGGGGTATTTACCCCTTTCACATGTTTGGACAGTGTTCTCTTAATAGACTAATATATGCACATATATAATATTAGGGAGCCCTATATTCACCCCAGTATTTAACTACCAGTGATATCATCACTCTTTGGGTTGTTGTTTGTAGGTATCCATCTGTGCCGTTTTTAACACTACATGTTGTTTGTGTTATCCGTCTCCTTGATTGTTATTAAAAGTTGTATTTTAATGATAGGGGTCCCTATCTCCCCATACTCTCTATAAGCGAGTGGTGTTAAAGGTGCTTCTTTTCTATTTATATTCACTCATTACTTTTGGCACTCAGCACCCTCCCTATAAACTTCCTTTGTGGACTAATATAGGATACTTGTGTTACACACACTCTCCTTTTTCCCATATTACAGTTCTAGTAAACATTGTTAATTAGCCCTACAGAAGTCAGTGCAGAAAATCTAAGCATCAGATCTATACAGAAATCCTAACATCAGGTCATCCCACTCATTAAAATGTTTCAAAACACGTTAGATTAGCTAAAGCACTATGTTCAAGCAAATGACAATTGCTAATGTCTGCATTTGGATGAACAGCTCATTGCCACAGTTAATGAAGACCCAAGGGTCTGTACGTTAAGAATATTAAGGCAATATTAAGGCAATACATATGAGCATCTATGCTTGGCACTAGATTTAATTCAAGTTTCATTTTGTTCATGACACCTGGAAGTTTAAAGATAAATAGAGGAAATGCTTCAAAGTTGTTATTTTTTATTTTTTTAAGAAGTTTTTAAATTCCTGCATCTTTATCTGTTTCGCTTACCATGATGTGTTGCTGAACATAGATGTGCAATTAGTATTTGTGCATCTGCATCTCAATGTGCCTAACTGTTTCATAATAACTCAATTATAGAAATCATCAGATGCACAAACAGAAGCTCAGATCATGCTACTAAGTTACAGTACAGATTATATAACACAAATCTAAAATACAGAACATTATTGTAACAGCAGTTTAGGTCTATCCCTGTGTTTAGCATCTACAATAATAGGCATTGTGCTAGCAGCAGATGTTGGCAAATCCAGTAATATGTGCAAAGGGACACTCAAATTCTTGCAATGATTTGCAAAAACCTTACTGCTAAAATCCAACTTATAGTAGCAACACACAAAATGCTGTATTTTTATTAAAAGTGACATACAATTCTGCTAGAGAGAGCCTTAGCTACTATTTTTAATTGCAGTTTATTCATTATTAAAGTAAAGGTAATGTTAAGCAGATGCAAATACCCCAAATCATTGTTCAATAGTATTTAAATGCAGTCACTACGTTTATTTTAATGTCCAGGCTACACTTTGGATGATATATATGTTTTAATTTTATTACCATTTCCTTGCCGACTCCTCCCAGCAGCTACTTCCGTGTTCTCCTGGTTCATCTTAGAGAGTGGTCCCACCCACTCTCTACGTCGGCTGAAGTGCATGCACGATGAAAATGTGATTGGCACATGCACAACTTTCTCTTGATACAAAGTATTCAATGAACTGAAATATTCATTGAGTACTATACTGCCCAAGCTAGCAGATGCAGAATTTTGATTGTGGAACCCTTTAAACTCACTTGGACCACGATCAATGTCTACTGGGATTTTGTAAGAAGAATCTGAAGACAAGTCACACAGAGCATGCGCTTCCCATGAACGAGCATAGTGAAGAAGTAGGAGGATTGTTGTTTAACGCATGCTCTTAAGACTCGCAGGACATTGTAATGGATGGGTTGACCCCCCGGGGGGAAAACGATCATTGGAGGATTAAATATAGCTAGAGTGTCAATCAAGTATAGCAAAATGGCAGGCTGAGGAAAATTTCTTATCGTCAGCTTTTTATAAGGTAATAAACTTATTTTTGTAATTACATCTGTAAAAAATGATGTATGAAACTGGGGCTAATTTTAAATAAACTAGAATATGGAGTTAACGAGTGTGGTTAACTTTACCTAACGTTTAACTTCTTTTTTGTATAGTAACAAAATTGTATTATTATTATTATTATTATTATTAACAACCCCTTAACGACCACGTCATACCATATACGTCACCGGTCATTAAGTTTTTGCTTATAATAGCGTGGGTCTTGCCACAAGCGTCGGGACCACACTATTATACCCTCCCTCCTCCCTTCTGGTCACTGAAAATAGACCACGTTATTAGTAATGTAAACCCCATAGAAAGACCAGCGACTTACAGGGTACGTCATTGGTCCTTAGGGGTTAATAATAATAATATTGGTCTGCATAGTATACGGTAGGTACATTGAGCTAATAATGTAAGTAATCATTGGCACAGACAAAGATATAAGATTATTGCTGGTGCCTGAATGTGCCGTCTAGGAGGGACATATATAGTTGAGAGGCTGGGCAAGAGCTAGGTGATGAGGTTGCATAGTGGGAATTGGAAGTTTATTCTGATAAAAAAATTACAAATTTACACTGTTATACAGGCTGTACACTCACTACTCACTACTACATTGTAGAAAAGTGTAATTTCTTCAGTGTTGTCACATGAAAAGATATAATAAAATATTTACAAAAATGTGAGGGGTGTACTCACTTTTGTGAGATACTTTATATATATATATATATATATATATATATAGTGATGTTGCGAACAGTTCTGCCGCGAATAGTTCGCAGAGAACATAGCATGTTCGCGTTCGCAGCGGACGGCGAACATATGCGATGTTAGATCTGCCCCCTATTCGTCATCATTGAGTAAACTTTGACCCTGTACCTCACAGTCAGCAGGCACATTCCAGCCAATCAGCAGCAGACCCTCCCTCCCAGACCCTCCTACCTCCTGGACAGCATCCATTTTAGATTCATTCGGAAGCTGCATTCTTAGTGAGAGGAGGGACAGTGTAGCTGCTGCTGATTAATAGGGAAATCGATAGCTAGGCTAGTGTATTCAGTGTCCACTACAGTCCTGAAGGACTCATCTGATCTCTGCTGTAAGGACAGCACCCAAAAAGCCCCTTTTAGGGCTAGAACATCAGTCTGTTTTTTTTTTTTTCCCTGTGTAATCTAATTGCAGTTGCCTGCCTGCCAGCGTGTGTGTCAGGCTCACAGCGTATACTGTGCCCACTTGCCCAGTGCCACCACTCATATCTGGTGTAACAGTAGTATACATTTAAAAAAAACAAAAAACTTTTTTTAATTTGAAATAATAGCAGTCAGTTTCCTTCACACGTTTGCGTTTGAGGTCATGCCAGGGCACAATGTCACACCAGTGCAAGTCATATCTGCTAAAACAGTAGTGTACATACATTTAAAAAAAAAACAACAACCTTTTTTTACTGTGAAATAATAGCAGTCAGTTTCCCTTAAAATTGTGCGTTCCAGGTCCTGCCAGGGCACAGTGTCACACCAGTGCGAGTCATATCTGCTAAAACAGTAGTGTACATACATTTAAAAAAAACAAAAACCTTTTTTAACTGTGAAATAATAGCAGTCAGTTTCCCTCACACGTGTGCGCTCCAGGTCCTGCCAGGGCACAGTGTTACACCATTGCAACTCATATCTGCTAAAACAGTAGTGTACATTTAAAAAAAAACAAAAAAACCCTTACACTACCTGAACGATACAACATCATACCTGATGTTTTAAAGCACGTTATTCCAAACAATTTAGGAATGTTAGGTGATTTATGCCCTTTATGGATTAAAACCAGACTCTGCATCAACTATGTAATTTTCCATGGGAGTTTGCCGTGGATCCCCCTCCGGCATATCACAGTCCAGGTGTTAGTCGCCTTGAAACAACTTTTCGCGAATGCAAAATTTTAGGTTTGCAACATCACTATATATATATATATATATATATATATATATATATATATATATATAGTTTTGACAGGTAACTAACAAAGCCAAGGCTCTTTTTCTGTTTAAATGGAGTTATAACAAAACTGCTAAAAATTCTCCGGTATTTTGGGCACATTTTCTCTGAAAGTCCAGGCAGTGAAGGGGTTAAAGCAAAAAACATTAGGCAGCATGAGCCTCATATAAATCTCCTTACCCAGACTTCTCTGTTCTAGTAGAACTCGCTGGCAGTTCATGCTCAATTGGATTTTGTATGCATCCTTCAGCCAAGGTGTTTTTAAGGAACATTTGACTTTTCAAAACTAGTGGAAAGTCTTACTGAATGAGGCAAGGAGTTTGACAAAATAGGTGCAGTTCTGGAAAAGATTTGTAGACGAGAGTGTGATGAGGTGGATTTAAAAAGGTAGAGTAAAAACAATAGTTTGACCATTGCTAGACTAAGCTCCTTGAGTAACCATGGGTATATAAACCATCTAGACCTTAACATTATTTAATTGCTTAAAAATTATATTCTATGTCAAACAATTACATGTTTTCTGCAAGGTTTTTCTAACTTTAATCTGCAAATCTACATCCATTGGATCTTCATTTCTATATACTGCTATATACTGAAGAACAAAATAAGTTTTAAACTTCTGCCTTCTACTAAACTTTACCTTTCAGATTTCAATGGGCCAACATTGTTGGGATTTGTTTTGCTTTCTTTTGCTACCTATTTCTCATGATCAAGCTTAGCCCATTTAGGGCTAGATTACCAGTGGCGCTCTAATTGTGCGCACAAGCAGTATTGGCTTTTTCCGGCTTTTTTTGCTGAACGGATATAGCGTGCATATGAAGAGATGAAAGTAAATGCGTTCGCTTGAGCACAATCGCTATTTACGCTCGTTAGGTTAGCGCGACTTGAGAGCTCACATAAAGCGTAGGGGAAGAAAAAAATTACTTTAAACACAAAATAAATAAATATAAGCATTAACTATGTATTTAGTGTAAATATTTCACATTCCAATGTTCTGCACATAGCAGAATAAATTCTAAGTATTGATAAATAGATATTCCTATATATACCCATATATACTGTTTATGTATATATGTAGGTATAGATATATATATTGTACAAAAAAACATCAGATATATGTAGACATATTTATTTATGAATATATAGAAGATATTCTTTAGTAGTGATATCGCGAACCTTAAAATTTCGGTTCACGAACGGCGGACTCAAACATCCGCAAATGTTCGCTAACCGGCGAACCGCCATTGACTTCAATAGGCAGGCGAACTTTAAAACCCACAAGGACTCTTTCTGGCCACAATAGTGATGGAAAAGTTGTTTCAAGGGGACTAACACCTGTACTGTGGCATGCCGGATGGGGATCCATGGCAAAACTCCCACGGAAAATTACATAGTTGATGTAGAGTCTGGTTTTAAGCCATAAAGTGCCTTAATCACCTAACATTCCTAAAATTTTTTTGAATAACGTGCTTTAAAACATCAGGTATGATGTAGTATCGATCTGGTAGTGTAAGGGTTACGCCCGCTTCACAGTGACAGACCAAACTCCCCGTGTAATGCACCGCAAACAACTGCAAACAGTCCATTTGCACAACCACGAGTTAGATAGATTTGATAGTTAGATACATACATTACATAGATCAATAGATGCAATATACATATGATAGATACAAATTACATAGATCAATTGATGCAATATACATTTGATGATAGATACGAATGACATAGATCAATCTATGCAATATACATTTGATGATAGATACGAATTACATAGATCAATTGATGCAATATACATTTGATGATAGATACGAATGACATAGATCAATCTATGCAATATACATTTGATAGATACGAATTACATAGATCAAAAGATGCAATATACATTTGATAGATACGAATTACATTGATCAATAGATGCAATTTATATTTGATAGATACGATTGATAGTTAGATAGATTTGATAGATAAATAGATAGATTTGATAGATATATGATTTCCCTGACAGAGTATAACAATAAGACATGCGGTCTGGGACCCGTGGTATGTTAAGTAGTATTATTCTTAGCAGTTTACTACCTGTTACTCCTCCTATCGGGGGAGGTCTATATGGGCTGTATTTTTGGAACAGGGAGATGGAAGAAGATGATTGGTCTGTCCTCCTACTTCAAATTTGGCCTAAACACAAGTGGCTGTCTCAAAACAGTCCGGCCACGAGATAGATAGATTTGATAGCTAGATATACATAGACTGATAGTTAGATAGAATCGATAGAAGATAAATAGATAGATTTGATAGATATATAATTACCCTGACAAAGTATAATAATAAAAAACGCGGTCTGGGACCCATGGTAACTAGGTTGTGTTAAGTAGTACTATTCTTAGCACTTTAATCCCTGTTACTCCCCCCATCGGGGGAGGTCTATATGACCTGCATGATTACCCTGACAAAATATAATAATAAGTCATGCGGTCTGGGACCCATGGTAACTAGGTTGTGTTAAGTAGTACTATTCTTAGCACTTTAATCCCTGTTACTCCCCCCATCGGGGGAGGTCTATATGGCCTGCATGATTACCCTGACAAAATATAATAATAAGTCATGCGGTCTGGGACCCATGGTAACTAGGTTGTGTTAAGTAGTACTATTCTTAGCACTTTAATCCCTGTTACTCCCCCCATCGGGGGAGGTCTATATGGCCTGCATGATTACCCTGACAAAATATAATAATAAGTCATGCGGTCTGGGACCCATGGTAACTAGGTTGTGTTAAGTAGTACTATTCTTAGCACTTTAATCCATGTTACTCCCCCTATCGGGGGAGGTCTATATGGCCTGCATGATTACCCTGACAAAATATAATAATAAGACATGCGGTCTGAGACCCATGGTAAGGTTGTGTTAAGTAGTACTATTCTTACACCTTTAATCCCTGTTACTCCCCCTATCGGGGAATGTCTATATGGCCTGCATGATTACCCTGACAAAATATAATAATAAGACATGCGGTCTGGGACCCATGGTAACTAGGTTGTGTTAAGTAGTACTATTCTTAGCACTTTAATCCCTGTTACTCCCCCTATCGGGGGAGGTGTATGTGGCCTGCATGATTACCCTGACAAAATATAATAATAAGACATGCGGTCTGGGACCCATGGTAACTAGGTTGTGTTAAGTAGTACTATTCTTAGCACTTTAATCCATGTAAAAGTTTTTTGGTTTAAGTTTACACTAATGTTAAGCAGATAGGAGTGGTGGCTGGCACAGAGCAATGAACCACAGTATATGCTGTGTGAGCCTGAGACACAGGCCTGATAGAAAATGAAATTAGATTACACTAGCAAAATGATTTAAAAGTTTATTTTTTTTAAATTTACAATAATGTGAAGAAGATATGAGTGGTGGCTGGCACAGCAATTAACCACAGTATATGCTGTATAATCCTGACACACAGGCCTGATAGAAAATGAAATTTGATTACACTAGCAAAATGATTTAAAAGTTTATTTTTTTTAAATTTACAATAATGTGAAGCAGATATGAGTGGTGGCTGGCACAGCAATTAACCACAGTATATGCTGTGTAATCCTGACACACAGGCCTGATAGAAAATGAAATTAGATTACACTAGCAAAATGATTTAAAAGTTTTTTGGTTTAAATTTACACTAATGTTAAGCAGATATGAATGGTGGCTGGCACAGAGCAATGAACCACAGTATATGCTGTGTGAGCCTGAGACACAGGCCTGATAGAAAATGAAATTAGATTACACTAGCAAAATGATTTAATTTTTTTTTTAAATTTACAATAATGTTAAGCAGATATGAGTGGTAGCTGGCACAGCAATTAACCACAGTATATGCTGTGTAAGCCTGACACACA
This sequence comes from Bombina bombina, assembly GCF_027579735.1. Lineage (NCBI taxonomy): Eukaryota > Metazoa > Chordata > Amphibia > Anura > Bombinatoridae > Bombina > Bombina bombina. The sequence goes on along the minus strand of NC_069500.1, from coordinate 26,232,911 downwards.
GGCCTGATAGAAAATGAAATTAGATTACACTAGCAAAATGATTTAAAAGTTTTTTTTTTTTAAATTTACAATAATGTTAAGCAGATATGAGTGGTGGCTGGCACAGAGCAATGAACCACAGTATATGCTGTGTGAGCCTGAGACACAGGCCTGATAGAAAATTAAATTAGATTACACTAGCAAAATGATTTAAAAGTTTTTTTTTTTTAAATTTACAATAATGTTAAGCAGATATGAGTGGTGGCTGGCACAGCAATTAACCACAGTATATGCTGTGCAAGCCTGACACACTGGCCTGATAGAAAATGAAATTAGATTACACTAGCAAAATTATTTAAAAGTTTTTTGGTTTAAATTTACACTAATGTTAAGCAGATATGAGTGGTGGCTGACACAGAGCAATGAACCAAAGTATATGCTGTGTGAGCCTGAGACACAGGCCTGATAGAAAATGAAATTAGATTACACTAGCAAAATGATTTAATTTTTTTTTTTTAAATTTACAATAATATTAAGCAGATATGAGTGGTGGCTGGCACAGCAATTAACCACAGTATATGCTGTGTAAGCCTGACACACAGGCCTGATAGGAAATGAAATTAGATTACACTAGCAAAATGATTTAAAAGTTTTTTTGTTTAAATTTACACTAATGTTAAGCAGATATCAGTGGTGGCTGGCACAGCAATTAACCACAGTATATGATGTGTAAGCCTGACACACAGGCCTGATAGGAAATGAAATTAGATTACACTAGCAAAATGATTTAAAAGTTGGTTTTTTTTTAATTTACAATAATGTTAAGCAGATATGAGTGGTGGCTGGCACAGCAATTAACCACAGTATATGCTGTGTAAGCCTGACACACTGGCCTGATAGAAAATGAAATTAGATTACACTAGCAAAATGATTTAAAAGTTTTTTGGTTTAAATTTACACTAATGTTAAGCAGATATGAGTGGTGGCTGACACAGAGCAATGAACCACAGTATATGCTGTGTGAGCCTGAGACACAGGCCTGATAGAAAATGAAATTAGATTACACTAGCAAAATGATTTAAATTTTTTTTTTTAAATTTACAATAATATTAAGCAGATATGAGTGGTGGCTGGCACAGCAATTAACCACAGTATATGATGTGTAAGCCTGACACACAGGCCTGATAGGAAATGAAATTAGATTACACTAGCAAAATGATTTAAAAGTATTTTTGTTTAAATTTACACTAATGTTAAGCAGATATCAGTGGTGGCACTAATCACAGTATATGCTGTGAGCCTCACACACAGGCTGACAGCCAGGCAAATATGCAAATACAAAAAAAAAAAAACGACTGAAGGGCTTTTTGGGGTGCTGTCCTTACAGCAGAGATTAGATGAGTCCTTCAGGACTGTAGTGGACACTAAATACACTAGCCTAGCTATCTATTTCCATATAATGTCAGCAGCAGCAACACTAAAGCTCCTCTCACTAAGAAAGCAAGATCGTAATGAATCTAAAATGGCTGCTGCCCAGGAGCTGGGAGGGTCTGTGAGGGAGTGTCTGCTGCTGATTGGCTCAAATGTGTCAGAAGGCTGTGAGATACAGGGTCAAAGTTTCCTCAATGATGATGAATAGGGGACGGATCGAACATTGCATATGTTTGCCCGCAGCGGCGAACGCGAACAAGCTATGTTCGCCGGGAACTGTTCTCCGGTGAACTGTTCGCGACATCACTATTCTTTAATATAAAGAACATTGGAATGTGAAATATTCATATTTTCATATCGGGTTAGCACACATGAGAATATGCAATTGTGTTTGCGTGACTTCTATGGGGGAATATGTGAGCACATACATGATATTTTAAGTTCGGCTTATTGCTCTCGTCGGGTTACCTTGTGAGTGAAAACAGTTTACTTTCAACTTATAATTGTAAGCCTAACCCAATGAGCACAAAAAGCTTACTTCTAACGCGGTTAACACTTGAGCGGGAGCGTTAATTAGTGCTCCACTTGTAATCCAGCCCATATTGTTTTTATCCAGATTTACGGGAAGTGCTCACATACGGCTATATCTTTCTAGTATTGCCAGGCTTTGTGAAGGCTTCCTTTGCTTGGTGATAGGAGGAGTAGATCATCAGCATATAATAAGATTTTTATCTCCATGTGTTCTAAAGTTATTCCTGGTAATTTAGATGATTCCAGGGTTGGGGTTAGTTGATTAATATAGATATTAAATAGTGTTAAACTGCAGCCCTGTTTAACTCCCCTTTTATTGTTCACTTTAATAATACATTTGCTTTCTGTGTACTTTTGTGTCATATGTTTTTGCTCCTATCCCACTCTCCAGTAATTTAAGGAATAGACCCTTGTGCCATATTGAATTAAAAGCCTTCTTGAAGTCTACAAAACAAGCAAAGATATTGCCATTTTGGTGGCGTACATGATGGTTGATCAGGTTTTGCCGTATATAGATGTGATCTGTGGTGCAGTGATTTGACCATAAGCCAGTTTGGCTTTTGCTGAGTATGTTGTGTTTGGTAAGGAAGTTAATTTTTCTTGTGTTTTAAATGGTGTTAAAGGGACAGTCTACACCAAAATGTTTCTTATTTAAAAATATAGATAATCCCTATTACCCATTCCCCATTTTTGCATAACCAACACAGTTATATTAATATGCTTTTTACCTCTGTGATTACCTTGTATCTAAGCCTCTGCAGACAGCCTCCTTATCTAAGTGCTTTTGACAGACTTGCATTGTAGTCAATCAGTGAAGACTCCTAAATAACTTCACGGGAGTGAGCTCAATGTTATCTATATGACACATGTGAACTAGCACAGTCTAACTGTGAAAAACTTTCAAAATTCTCTGAGCTAAGAGGCGGTTTTCAACTGTTTAGAAATCAGTTTGAGCCTACCTAGGTTTAGCTTTCAAAAATACCACCAAGGGAACAAAGCAAATTTGATGATAAAAGTAAATTGGAAAGTTGTTTAAAATTGCTGCCCTATCTGAATCATGAAAGTTTAGTTTTGACTTTACTGTTCCTTTAAACAGTTTTCCTATAATGCTGTTGATACAAATGCCTCTGTAATTTGATGGACACATTTTGTCACTGCTTTTATGGGTGGGGTTATAATTCTTTGGATCCAGTGTTTGGGGTAGCAGCCAACCTTGAGAACCAGGTTATATAATTTGCAGAGTGCGTTTGGAATTTATTGGGACTGTATTTCATCATTTCTGGTGGAATTCCATCTATATCATATGATTTATTTTTGTTTTAATTTGTTTATTGTTTTCCCAGAAATTTCATCAGCTATAATTTATGTATCTACTGGATTTTGGTGGTTTTTGTTTGAGTTCTTCAATGCTGCATTTTTTTTTAATAAGAGGTTCTTGTTCGTCTTGTGTCAGACTTTCTTCCTGCATTTATTTATTGAGACTTTCAAAGTAATCTTTCCAGATATTCTTATTTTGGACAACTAGGTGATGGGAGTTTTGGTTTGGGAGTTGTCATTTAGGGCATTTTAATTTTTTTTGTTTATATCTTTGCTTTTTCTTACAACTAGCGTGCTTATAGTCCTTCAACACTTGGTAATATTGTGTCCTAAGTTCACTATTGTTTAAGTCTCTATTATGTTTCATATTCGTTTCATATTTGATATAAACCGCAGGTTAGTTCATAGAGTCTTTTTGGTTTGGGTTAAACCTTTTTATGGTTAATTTTCTTTAGATTTGTTTTTTTCTGCTATTTCTTGTATTATTTTGTTGATGTCTTTTGCTGCTTTATTCTATCCTTGTGAATTCTTTTCATATCCTGTTTTCTGGAAGCTTTGGAACAAGATTTAGATTTTGTCAAAGTTGCATGTTTCAATGTAGCTGGTAAGACTGCGCTTGGTCTATTTGTAAGAAGGTTTGAGTTTGTAGATACAAGATATTATTGTGAGGAACATGGCTCACCTTCTGCTTTGATGTAAAGTAAGATTTGAGTGTTGTCTGATAGGTGGGTTTAAGGGGTTACTATGAAGGCCCTTATAAATTGTGTCACTGCATAGTCTATCACACCACTGCCTGAAGCAGAGTTAAATGTAAATCTCCCTAAGGATTTCCCTCAGGCTAGCACACCCATTGATTAAATTTATACAGACCAGACCAAGGCCACAGCAGAGGTGTAATATGTCTTTCCTTTTGCAATGTAGTGACCCTTGGCTGATATCACTCCCAAAGATGAACCTATTGTCATCTGCAGTTGTGAAATCATCTTCTCTCCCTGTTCTGGCTTTAAGGTCTCCAAAGATCAGTCCTTGCAAAGAGTCTGGAAATGTGCTGCTTCCTTTTGCAGATTTTCAAAGATGTCTGGCTTAAAGTAGGATCAGTGTCAGGGAGCAGGGCTACCCTGTGTGAAGGAGGAGAAACCCAATGGCAAGAAGCACACAAATCCAAAGCAAGGTCCAGATAAGGAAGATCCAAAAAATGCGTAGTCAGAATAATATAGGTCAGTCCAATCAGCAAGTATCATACACGGGAGTCAAGCCATGGGTCAAAACCAGGAAATCCAATAAAAGGGAATAGGAATACAACGCTTAGTTATGCAGCTAAAATGGCTAAATAACTCAGCAAAAAGCCAGGGCTCAGACCGCAATTTAAACCTAACAGGGCCCAGGAACGCCCCCGTATCCAAGACAACGGCAGTATTAGATACCTAGTACCCAATGAGAAGGCAGAGAAAGGTGTGTCACAACGATTCCCCTAGCTGATGGAAAGCATCTGCGACGTCACCCGCGCACATGTGCACCCACGCGCACGCCAAGGCGCACACCCACGCGCACATGGATCGTAGGATCAGGCGCAGTCACGGCCACAGAGAAACTTGCAACGGCACCCTCCGCCTTACCCACAGATGAACAGGTAAGGAGGCATCCCTGGTACCCCTGGTCCCATGACAGTCAGTCAGTTTGAGGAATGTAAGCTGCACAGAGGTATATGTCTGACGTGTGTATTTTGATCTTTTTACCTTAAACCATGAATATGTTTCTTCTCTTTTTGTGGGACAATGTATCCTTTTAGTTCCTCTTTGTACCATATTATTGTACCTCCTTTCTCTTTATTTCTGTCTTTATTTCTGTCTTTATTTCTCTTTATGTTCTCTCTTTCTCTTCTCTCCCTAAATCTATCCCTCTCTCTCTCTCTCTTTCTTTTTTCTTTATTTTTCTTTCTCTCTTCTCTCTTTCTCTCTCTCTCTCTCTCTCTCTCTCTCTCTCTCTCTCTATCTATCTATCTATCTCTCTTTCTCTCTTTCTCTCTTTCTCTCTCTCTCTCTCTTTCTCTTTCTCTCTCTCTCTCTCTCTCTCTCTCTCTCTCTCTCTCTCTCTTTATCTCCCCCTCTCTCTCTTTCTTTTTTACTTTCTTTTTTTATTTATATTTCTCTTTTCTCCCTCTATCTATCTATCGATCTATCTATCTATCTATCTCTCTATCTAATGGTAGCCCAATATAAAAGGGGTACCTTGCATTCAAGCTTCAGTGTGTGGCTGAGATCGTATGAAGAGGAGGTTCCACTCTGGATGTCGTTGTCTCCACCAGTCCTGGTCAGCTCTGCGCCGCCACAGCTCCGTGGCACTGGAATGAAGATAGAAGATGCCCCCGCAATGGATAAAGATGTCGCCACCTGGATGAACATGGATGTCCGTGTGTATGTGTGTGTGTGTATGTGTGTGTGTATATGTGTGTATGTGTGTGTGTGTATGTGTGTGTGTGCAAATGTTTGTGTATATGTGTGTGCATGTATGTGTGTGTGTATGTTTGTGTGTATGTGTGTAAATGTTTGTATTTATGTATGTATATGTGTGTGTGTGTGTGTGTATGTGTTTGTGTGTGTGTAAATGTTTGTGTATATGTGTGTGTATATGTGTTTGTGTATATGTGTGTATGAGCATCTCTCTTTTTCAGTCTAGAGTTAAAGAGATTAAATAATCAAAACCATTCTGTAACCATATGGAAAACAATATGTTTAAAAACAATATAAATTTTAACGTTAACTAATATTCCCATACCAGCTGTACACTTTTTACTAATGTCTATAGGCTTATATCTATTTCCTGCTAATAATCAACAAGCAATAACAGGAATTAACTTTTAACCAATGAGCATTGAGTGGAACCTTCGTGGTCAGTACATTCTGTTTTAAGAGACTTTTCCTAGGTAAGCTTGGGAACAGCAAATATAGAAAGCTAGATACTGATAGCTACACATATATCTCTTGTTATTGGCTCATCAGATTGCTGTCTAGCTAACTACCAGTAGTGCATTGCTACTCTAAAATGTACTTTATCTATGTATTTAACTTAAAACACACAGTTATAGGCAGTAAATAGTGCTATAACACATTTGATCATTTCTTTTTTTGAATTTTATGTCTGTAACATTTCAGTATATGTTCACCTGGTTGCTAAACTAGATTAACAAGTGCAAAGCACAGACCTGGATGTTGATAGACGGCTTAATCACACCATACAAATTGCATTGCTTGGGTGCAATTACATTGCAAGCTCCTACAGATATTAATGTGGACAAGCCAGTGATGTGTGCCTTATACATTAAGAAGCATGTCCGCAGAGGCATAATACAGCAACTAATTCCTGCCTGCCAGTGAACCTAATTACAGCATAAGTATAGAGCGAAAGCTAAATGGCTGTGTTTCAGTAATAACAGTAGCATTTGTCACAACAGTCACTCATTCCTCCCCAAGTTAGCGGCAAATTCTGGGGTTTCTGTGCTGTATTGTCAGCTTTTTGTTATAGTTTACAGATACTTTGTTGTGGCGGCTGATCCATGTTTTCCAGTAAAACTAAGATTGAGAAGTGACAGCAAACTGTTATCTTGATGCACAGATTGATTGACTTGTTGTAATCAACCATAAGGTATTTATTGTTTCCTGTCATTACAGAGCTCAGCTGTCACCTACACAAAATGACTCATAGATGAAACCTTTTAGGGGCGATGCTACCAGGGTCTGCAGTGCACGATAAAAAAAGAAATAGTGACACTAATAAAAGGTAGCAAAAACAGAACACAGATAAAAGATACCATTATTTATTATCAAAAATATTCCATTGTTATCAACACTGTCATCTGAGGCTGGAATGTCTGGTTCTCATTTGGAATTCATGAATACTTTTTACACCTGTTTCTTTCTTTTTAGTTTTTGAAAAAGATATTAAAACTTTATGGGCTAGATTAAATGTGGAGCGTTACTTTATTGCGTGCCCATCAATGGGCAAATTTACCCGTTTACGGGCGTGTGATAAATAACCAGCCATTACAAGTGTCTCTCGGAATGACAACGAGGCTCCCATTGGAGCCTATGGAAGCCCGCTTTATTGAGTGCAAAGCTTCCATGCAATGCGAACACGAGCTCACATTCGCATTGCGCTGGACTGAAAATACTAGCGCACAATTGCGTGCGCTGGTATTAGAAGTGGAGCATAAATATCTCTTAAGCGCAATTGTGCACTCCACTTGTAATCTAGCCCTATATATATACAGTATATATAAACAATATTAATTAATTTATTTATTTTTGCTTCTTTTTTATTTATTTAATTTTTGTCACACAATACGGAACAGTGCTGATATTTTACATCACAAAATTATGCAAATGTAAAAAGGAATCTCTATCAAATGTAATATATAAATTATATCGACAAAACAAAATACATCCTTCCAAAGTACAGTAATTTAAAGAGACAGTCTACTTGAAATTGTTTATTGTTTAAAAAGATAATCAATTTATTACCCATTCCCCAGATTTGTATAACTAACACGGTTATATTACTATACTTTTTACCTCTGTGATTACCTTGTATCTAAGCCTCTGCAGACTGCCCCTTATCTCAGTGCTTTTTACACACTTGCATATCAGCCAATTGTTGCTGATGGGAGTGAGCACAATGTTGTCTATATGGCACACATGAACTAGCAATGTCTAACTGTGAAAAGCTAATAACATGCACTTAGATATAAGGCGGCCTTTAAGGGCTTAGAAATTCAAATATGGTCCTACCTAGGTTTAGCTTTTTTAAAAGTAAATTGGAAAATTACATGGCCTATTTGAATCATAAAAGTTTAATTTTGACTTTACTGTCCCTATTAAGTAACTAAAATGTGTTTCCGTCCCTTTCCCTTCAATCTCCCCATTCCAAAAATATAAATAAGGACAACAACATGCGAGAGGCGGTTGCAATTTCTAAAAAACACTATTTTATAGACATGTGGACGGACTCAAAATCCCATTATTTATTGTTTACCAAAATGTGTTATTTCTTATGGGGGAATGTTTCAGGGCTGCAGAGTCACAGCTGGACAGCAGCTTAAACTTAAATAGTAGCTAGTGCTACAAGCCAGCAGCAGCAGCACAAAAAAGATAGGTCTTACCTTTAGTGTAACAGGTTTAACCGCTTACATCAAGTGATATGTGACACGCATATGTTTATTTGTTTCTTTATTAAACAAGCACAAAATTATTTTATTCAGATTCTCCAAATTTGCATGCACTTGTCAACAATTTTAAGTACTTTTCTTTTTCTTTTTTGCCATGAAAAAAAAGTTTACATTTAAGCAGTTTATTTTGAAACTGAAAGAAACTGCAAGGTCCATTGAGATTTTTTTTTAAGATAAGTGACTGAGCACATCATAAATAAAAAAGCAAGGCTGAAAATAAGTAAGCTTATCTAGTTCCATTTTATAAAGTACAATAAAATATATTTTGTGTTATGAAAGAAATGGAAATCCAATAGGGTAGTACAATTTTGCTGCACTTTGGGGAAAATATTTGAACTTATCATCAAAATATTTGATCAAAAGTTTATATCTATATATAAAATGCAGAGTGTGATTTAGTTACATTATACTGAATATTTATCCATTGGTTGTCAGAAGGAACCACAACACTTGATACTGTTTTGAAACCCTCTATGTTTAAATTATTAAATACTTTTATACACTCAGAAAGGTGATATTAAGTTTTTTTTAAAAAAATCTGGTTATAATGGTTTGCAATTAAATACTATGAACATCCAGTAATTGCATACTATATATGAGCAACAGCAACAGAAGTTCCTAGCGCTATACAAAAATAAATAAATAAATAATAATAATTATAATATTTGTTATTAGTATACAATTCATACTGAAACGGGTAGGATTCTTAATTGGTGCTGGGGCAAATAAACTTATCGTCATATATTGTATATAAATGTTGATAATCATCATTTGCACCAAACATAACATAAATAAAGTGGTACACTCATATATAGTTTCTGATATAAAAAGATTTATATAATATTAATACATTTTTTATAAGGGTTACAAGGTATATGGGATATGACAAGGCAGGCCCAGACTGGCCATCTGGCATTACAGGTAAATGCCCAGTGGGCAACCGGGTGTCTTAGCCCTGCCCACCCACCATGTCACTTAGCCCCACCCACCCAATGGGTCACTTAGCCCCACCCAATGGGTCACTTAGCACCACTCACCTATCATGTAACTTAGCCCTGCCCACCCACCATGTCACTTAGCCCCACCCACCCAATGGGTCACTTAGCACCGCCCACCTATCATGTCACTTAGCTCTGCCTACCTATTAATTACCCACCCTCTGACTGCTTTGAGCCCGTGGCACTTTCCCCCAATAAAATACTGCACCGCCAGGCACACAACAGTCATTGTGCAGACCTCCCAATTGTCCTGATTTTGGAGGTCTGTCCCGCATTGAAATAAATAAGCTGGTTGGATAATATTTGAAAGTCCTAAGCAATGAGTATTTATTAAATCAACTTAAAGGGAGAATAAACCCAATTTTTTTCTTTAATGATTCAGATAGAGCAGCAATTAAAAACAAAACAGGAATATAAAGAATAGGAGCCAACCCATTTTTGGCTCAGAACCTGGGTTATGCACGCTTATTGGTTTGATAAATGTTGCTACCAGTAAGCAAGCGCTATCCAGGGTGCTGAACCTAAAATGGGCTGGCTCCTAAGCTTCACATTCTTGCTTTTTAAATAAAGATAGCAAGAAAATGAATAAAAATTGATAATAGGAGTAAGTTTGAAAGTTGCTTAAATCTGCTGTTCTATCTGATTCATGAAAGGCACAATTTGAGTTCAGTGTCCCTTTAAGGTACACTGCTATTACATAAAGTATTGGATCCTAACCTTTATTTCAAGCAAAATCTTTCTATACAAGATTACGTTTTTATTATATGTAAAATACATTTCTGAATCCTGCGTTTTATTGTATATATGCATTGTTTCATTAGAAATATTTATTTAGACATGGGGACATATGTATCAATGTGCGAGCGGACATGATATGAAGTAGCGTATCGTGTCCGCTGCACATCGCTACACATTGATAAATGCCGACAGCGTACGCTGTCGGCATTTACATTGCACCAGTTCTTGTGAACTGATGGTTTTACTGCTGCCCCCTGCAGATTTGCGGCCTATCGCCTCTAGCAAAGAGTGTCAATCAACTTGATCGTATTCGATTGGGTTGATTTCTGTCCGTCGCCTCAGACCAGGCGGACAAGTTATGGAGCAGCGGTCTTTCGTCAGGGCACCGAAGTCAAGCCTGTAAAACATTATTTCGTTAACTGGAGACAGAATAGCCAATTAACATGTATGACCGTATAACGCTAAGGGGCTTTGCTACTTAATATACTACATGATACGCCTGACTGAAAACGAGTATCTTTTCAAGTTCTAGTCACTGATATTTTAGAATGTTTGTATTAGGTAAGTATTAGCGATCACAGCTAGAAATCGTCTGACTGTGTTAAATCACAGCAGTACGCAGGAAGGAGGTCGCCTTTGAGCGCATAGAATGTGTATGCCTGTATGCCTGTGTGTATCCCTATACTGACATTTATTGATTCCACAGTCTCTCACAGCTCACAAAGTCCTTTTTTATTAGCAGTTTTTTTTTTTATTAGCAGTGGGTTATCAGATCATCATACAAATAGTGGAAGTGATTTACCCCCTATTATCTGATAGCACCAGCTGTGTTTTTAAATGTATTGTATATGTTGCATATATGTAAATAAAGTGTATATTTTGTATCCATTAACAAATGTATGTCACATTTTAGCCTTGTCCTTTAGCCAGTGGACCTCCACACTAATACGGGATCCTTTAATACAGCCCTCCACTAACAGACCCAGTTAGTTGCAGTTCATTGACATAGTAACAGGGGGTGGAGCTCCAGCAAAAAATGTCTAATTTGCCCGTTTGCGGGTGCGTGATAATTTAGCGCTCCACTTGTAATCTAGCCCTTAAAGGGGCAGTAAACCTAGCAAATAATGTTATATAATTCTGCATATAGTGCAGAATTATATAACGTTAGCTTAGCGCCAGCTTTGTAAAGCAAAGGGTTAGATAGATATTTTACAACGAAAACAGATCGCCGCTCCTGGCTCTACTGAGCGAGTCTTTTTTCTTCTGCTAAGCACATCGCTGGGTCACTGTCTAGTCACAGTGCACCCGATCACGCTATTAAACTCAATGTAGCTCGCTCCCAATCTGATCTGGTAGCTGGAGCGAGCTACATTGATTGGGCCGGCTGTGATTAGACAGCGTGCCGCAATGCGCTTAGGAGAAGAAACAGACCCGCTCAGTAGAGCCAGGAGCGGTGTTCTGTTTTCGTTGTAAAATATCTATCTAACCCTTTACTTTACAAAGCTGGTCGCTAAGCTAATGTTATTTAATTCTGCATTATGTGCAGAATTATATAACATTATTTTCTAGGTTTACTGCCCCTTTAACATTAGGTGTAGTTTATATACATTTTATTGAGCATCACTTGCACATTGTATAGTGCATACCATTAATGGACCTGCAGAAGTATCTCTCTGTTGCCCACTCATCTCCTGTTTTGTATAAGATGATGTTTAACTCAATAAAACCAGTTTATGCTCTATAATCTCATATGTGCTTTAGACACGCATACCTCCTACCCAAAGACAAAATAAAGACATGAAAAGATTAAATTTCAGGCATAAAGCAGACAATAAATATAATTTTTAAAGCAAAGCAAGAGTCAGATTCATGTAGCTGACATGAAAAGAACTAAGAGTGGAAATGTGTGGGATGTTGGAATATATGAATTATTTTTCAAAAATGATAGCAGTATTGTAACCATGTCACAGACAGACCTGCTGCTTGAAAGTCTAAAAATGCTGCACCACATTATTTTAAAGTTGTAATTAAAATTATTCAACCCCAATTGCAAATCAGGTTTATTGTCAAAATGTACAGACTTTCAGCTGTTTGCAATGAGTAAATCAAACAAAAGCAATTGAAATAGCTCAACACAAGGAATGCTTCAAGTGGTTTCCCCAAATTTAACTGGAAATGCAACTTTTAATGAATTCTGCAGTTTCAAAGTTATTCAACCTCTTCATGGCAGAATCTTTAGTACTAAATAGGGCACCCTTTTGCTGTTATGAGCTGCTGCAAACGAGATGCATAGACAGACACCATCTTCTGGCAGCGTTCCTGAGGAATCTTAGCCCATTCCTCATGAGTAATGTTCTCCAGTTCAGTAATATTCTTGGGTTTGCGTGCTGCAACTGCCTTCTTCAAATCTCACCAGAGATTTTGGCCTCTATTTATCAAAGCGTCAACTAAATATGCGCCTGAATTCCTCGTCGTACTTGTCGCGAGATTGATTCATCGTAGTTATCAAAGCCTCAAGATCGCAGGTATTAGAAATTTGTGACGTAACATACGATCCGATGCTCTCAATTCAACGCAGATCGATGCAAATAGAAAACCTCTGGAATTCTCGCGGAATTGTGCGCGTGTTATTTGACACAATTTGAAGCTTTACAATAGTTATCAAAAAATGAACAGTTACGCTCGCGTCTTATCCGGCGCTGCGTACCGAGTTTTCAATCCGCCGCATTAGAGGTTGCGGATGCTATAGTAGTCAATGGAAATTGCAAAACAGAAATCTTATGTTCGATGCTGCTAGAGTGAAGCATCTCACCTAATTTAAATCAATGGAAAGCATTATTAAATATGTATACCCTTTTATAAATATCATTCCCTTCCTATAATTCCAATATTGTATAAAGACAAACACATTGAAACAAAGGATAGCAAGAGAATGAAAACACTGCACAACAATGAAAAAGCTTTAAAAAAGAAAAACACATTCAAACAAAGGATAGCAAGAGAATGAAAACACTGCACAACAATGAAAAAGCTTTAAAAAAGAAAAACACATTGAAGCAAAGGATAGCAAGAAAATGAAAACACTGCACAACAATGAAAAAGCTTTAAAAAAGAAAAACACATTCAAACAAAGGATAGCAAGAGAATGAAAACACTGCACAACAATGAAAAAGCTTTAAAAAAGAAAATTGTGGGGGGCGGAGCTTGGGGGCGGAGCTTGGCCGCACTGAGTAATGGCCGCACATTAGTTTGCTCTGAGGCCTCAAACCCACGGGACAGGCAGCCGTGATAGCAACGACGGGGCTAATCAGATTCAAACAGGAGCCGAAAGCAGCACAAGTCACAGGGACCAGGCTGGCAGGAGGAAAAATTTCACCGGCAACGAAAAAGACCGCAATCGCTCCGTGTGCAGTACAAGGCCTGAGCAACAGCCTAAATTAGGAACTAGTAACAGAGGCACATACAGACACGCCGCGCCACGCGGCGCAACTCCATAAAGACCACAGGCACAAATAAGCAGGAGGCAGTAATCGAGGGGCGCTGGTAAGAAATAACCCAGCAAGCACTAAGACAGGAAAAGAAACAAAAAAGGCTTATAAAGGGGCATACATACATATAACGATTCCACACACGGAATAAGGAAAAAGGGGTAGGAAAAAATAATAGCAAAAGTCTGTCACGAGAACCCGGAGGGGGGCAAACAAGGCTTACACGCAGATCCCCCTAAATTACAAGCAAAAAGACACACCATGCAAAAAACAGGGGTGACTAAAGACTGAAAGGCACTCAAGTATAAATGAGAGATCTAAGTGCATTGCACAAATGCAGGAAAACAACACAGAAAGAAGATCACTTTCATTAATGCATTCATAGCTGCTACAAAAAAGCAAATACATGCACTAGCATAAAAGACATCCCAGAAGAATTATACAATACTGCTACCCCATCTATCTTACACACCATAGTAGCTCAAACCCCCACAGGGCCTCACTGCACACAAACTAAATAACAGGACTCTGGGGCTTAGAACCCGACTCACCATACGCAGGAGGGTATGCCAGCAAAGAGAAATCCAAAAACTGAAACATTAATTAAAGCCAAAAAAATAAACCAATATCTCACACCCCTGGAGAGCACGCCACAAAAACTGACTCTGAGGAAACCCATCAACAGACACCTCCAGACATGGATGCACAAGCATGCAGCAACCCCCACCCTGCCACAGAACTCACAAAAGCTGACTTGCAAAATTTGGCGACTAAAGATGACATTAAAAATGCCATGGCAGATATGAAAGAGATGTTCTCCGAAATGAAAAAAGACATAAAAAAAATAGACAGAAGAGTCAACACTCTAGAAGAGAGCCATGAACTGTCAACGCAAGACATACAGCACCTATCACAGTTAACATACAATCAAGAAGAGGTGATCAACAACCTAATGGAAAAAGTAGAGGATCTCGACAATAGAGGCCGTAGGAATAACCTCAGGGTCAGAGGTGTACCAGAATCAGTACAACCTGCAGCAATCCAGGGACACTTACAAGCCCTCTTCAGGACCATACTAGGAACCAGCAATTCACCAGACATCATCATGGAAAGGGCGCACAGGCCGCTGAGAGCTAAGCCACCTGCAAAAGCTCCCCCAAGGGACATAATAGTAAAATTCTAAAACTATCTTGACAAGGAAGAAATATTAAAACATTCCAGAATGAAACTACAGATAACACATGCAGGATTTCCCATCCAAATTTTCACAGACCTTAGCCCTACTACGTTGCAAAAGAGAAGGGAGCTACAATATATAACCACAGTCCTCAGATCGCAGAAGATAGCTTACAGATGGGGGTTCCCTGTGAGTATAACAGCAACACGAGGAGACAAAACTGCCACATTTCGGGGTCCAGATGACCTAAGCTCTTTTTGTGAAACCCTACAGATACAGATCACTCAACCCACAGAACCCCTCATCCAGACAAGAACCAGGCCTACTACAAGCAAGGGGGCAGAAGATCAAGTTTCAAATCTTATGAGGCCGAGAGTCCAAGATTTTCTAGACAACAATAAATAAAAACTAAGAAGCAGATCACCCCGCACAGCAGCGATAGATGAAGGAACAGGCAAGATCAAGTACACTACCTCCAGAGCAGATGAGTATATTTTTTCTTTTGTGTTTTCACTAAGAACAGGCCATCATACATCCTATGTCCAAAAAGCATGACAACTTTATATTTGTAGCTGCTAAAGAGAAATCAAGCAGAAACACACATAACGGGCATTGGGATAGTGACTTTTTTCCCCGCAAGGGGCCTTCAAAGACTTATCACACCGAAGATTGACATATCCCCAACGCCCTCCAAGCAACGACTAGACGCAGCTGCGTCCTAACAGTGTACATTGGCTCCTATAATGCGAGCATAGTAAAGTTAATAAGTTTAGAAAACCCGTTGTTTAACCAGTGCTTAAAACCACTAATGTTATTAATGATTGACAGTTCAAAGGTTGCCTTCCCGGGGGCGAAAGGACCCTTCCCTCTGGTACAGTTCTAGATTAGTCTAACCATTTATACTGATAATCTATAGTTAAGCTGTATACAAGAATATTGATTGCTAATTCTTTTACCCTTTCCTCTCTCCTTTTTTCTTTTTCTTTTCTTTTCTTCGCTTCCTCTCTCCTACCCTTACATCTCTCACTCACTGATCGCAACTGTATAGGATATAACGTTATTGTGCTATTGTGATTGCTGACCTATATTGTTTTCTCTCCTTACCCCATCCCCTTTGACCCCCTCTTCACACAAAGCGACTAGAAGAGTCGCAACCCACGTTTACGAGAACAACGGACTCCGGTGACCTAAATGGCTCATAGTGGTAACGTACATTGCACTCACGTATTCACTCCACAGATTTTACGCTAAACATGAACAAACAGGCAGACACCCACACAATGAAGATTATTACTATCAATGTAAAAGGCTTCAATATTCCCCAAAAGAGGTCAATGATCCTAAATGATCTCTACAAACAAAAGGGGGCAATCATTCTCCTACAGGAGACACACTACAAGAAAGGAAAGGAGCCAAAATGGAACCATCACAAATATACTTCAGCATACTTCTCATCCAGTCAGTCAGGAAAAGGTGGAACAGGCATACTGATCAGGCACGACATACCATAACAGATACAGAATATCGAAAAAGATACAGACGGGAGATACCTGATATTAACCGGGTTTCTACACAACAGACCGATCACACTAGCAAACGCATACTTCCCTAATACACAACAATTAGCATTTATGCGTAAGCTATCAACGACTTTGCTAGACAACACCAAAGGTATAGTGATAATGGGAGGAGACTTTAATGTACCGCTCATCCCTGAGGTAGATACATCAGAAGGGGTCTCTAGCATAGCAAACAAAGTCAGAAGGGGTATAAATCATCAATTACAATCCCTAAACTTACACAATACTTGGTGCACCATCCACCCAACTGTCAGGGACTACACGTTTTTCTCCCACCCACACAAAGTATACTCCCGTATCGATTATATCTTAACAGACTCAATAGGTTTAGCTCTAGTAGACAGAATATCTATCCTACCTATCACATGGTCGGACCACGCACCTGTCAAATGTCAAATATCCTGGCCAGAGAGCCCAATCACTCCATACATGTGGAAATTAGATGACAGCTTATTAGAACACCCACTAATAAAACCAAAGCTGGAGAAAGCCTTAGCTGAATACTTCCAATTAAACACTTTACCAGATATCGCCTGGACACACATATGGGAGGCCCACAAATGTGTCCTAAGAGGTGAGCTGCTGAAACACAAAGCAAACATAATAAAACAAAATAGATGCAAATATGAATCCCTACTTGAAACGCTGCAACAATTAGAAAGAGATCACAAAAACGACCCAAAATGCACAAACACCCTCGGACGCCTCACACAAACGAGAAAGGAACTAAACGAATTTCTCCAGCAGGAACAGCAAAAACGGGCTCTGCTTTTACAGCAGAAATACTATTATCAAGGTAGCAAAGCAGGCAGACTGCTAGCCAGAGCACTAAAACGAAAGCAGCTCAAAACACACATACATCACCTCAAAAACAGATCAGGTTTAATTAAAAGCGATAGCATATCCATAGCAGAAGAATTCCTCACATATTATTCAGCATTATACAACATATCAGCAAACAACAGCGACAAAGACAGAATAGAAAGCAAACAAAAGGCCATAGAGCAATACTTAGAAAAAGTTACACTGCCCAAACTAAACGAAGAACAAACACGACACTTAGACTCACCAATCACCACGATTGAGATACTGACAGCGATAAAATCACTACCCTCAGGGAAAAGCCCAGGCCCCGACGGCTTTAGTACTAAATATTACAAAAAATTCGCCCAAATTCTAGCTCCCAAAATGGAAAAAATGTTCGCCTCACTGGAGGCAACTGGCGGTTTCCCTAGAGAGATGCTGGAAGCATATATCACTGTTCTCCCCAAACCAGGCAGATCCCCAGATAGGCCTGAACAGTTTAGATCGATATCCCTCCTGAACGTGGACATCAAGATATTTGCCAGAGTTATGGCGGATAGACTGAATGTCGTACTCCCATCTTTAATAACACCAGATCAGGTAGGATTCATTCCGGGGAGGGAGGCTAGGGACAACACCCTGAAAGTTATGCAGTTAATGACATTGGCTCGAAATACCCAACAAGAGATGGCCTTGGTTTCGACTGATGCCGAAAAGGCCTTCGACAGGGTGGACTGAGATTTTCTCAGGGCCACCCTGCGAGGCATGAACATAGGAGATAGCTTCATTAGAAAAGTTTTCTCCCTATATACAGACCCCACAGCCAAAGTAAAAACTAACACAGTCTTATCAGACTCTTTTCACATTAAGAACGGCACAAGGCAGGGCTGTCCCCTGTCGCCCATTTTGTTTGTACTGTCCATAGAAGTCCTAGCATGTAAAATTAGAGCAGACCCCAAAAAAAAAGGCATCCAGACCCAATCAAGTGAATATAAGCTTGCGATGTATGCGGACGACATATTGCTCACACTCACTGACCTTGAAACATCTGTCCCAACACTTCTAGACACAATACAAGAATACGGAGGTGTATCAAACTTTCATCTTAACCTCTCTAAATCAGAGTTACTTAACATAACAGCCACAACACAGACTTTAAACAAAATCAAAAGCGACAGCCCCCTCCGGATCCAACAAACACAGATTAAATATCTAGGTATATACCTGACCAAAGACCCCGCAAATCTATTTACAGCAAATTACAAAGCATTGCATAAAAATATAATAAGTGATTTGTCGGGATGGAAAAATAAGACATTGTCATGGATAGGGCGCATACATGTGATAAAAATTAATGTCCTCCCCCGCGTGTTATACACCCTACAGACACTCTCCATAGCACTGCCCAAAGACTATCTAAGTCAGCTACAAAGCCAGATTGACAAATTTATATGGAATGGGATACGCCCTAGAGTGTCGAGAAAAAACCCTATACCTGCCCAGGGAAAGAGGTGGCCTGGGACTCCCCGACATACAGAAATACAGACTGGCAGCTCTGCTACAGAGAATCATAGACTGGAGCCACAATTCCGACAATAAGCAGTGGGTACGGGTAGACAGAGAGGTATTGAAACTGGAAAATGTGGGATGCATGGCCTGGCTGGACCCAACAGAAAGACCAGATATCATACAGGACTTCCCACTGCTGAAAGAACTTTTCGCCCAATGGGATAAGCTAGTTAACACAAGCACTCATGTCACATCAAGGCCCTCACCCCTTACTCCGATTGAATATAACTCAAACTTACCCTTCATACCAAATACTAAAATAGAGAATCCAGACAAAATACAGCTGAAAGACTGCATACTAAAGAGCATAGCACCAGGAGGAAAGTTAATATCGCAGCAAGACTGGATTAACAAATTCGGTGACAATCCAATGAACTGGTACACACGAGCTCAGACCACTCACTTCTTAAGCACACACAAGCAACAAAAAGACATGACGCGCCAGCTAACATTATTTGAAACATTATGCACAATGACAAACTACCCAAGACATACTCTATCATCCCTATACAAGATCCTTGCATCTGACTCATCAGACACTCTCCCCACATACTGTCACAAATGGACAAAAGAACTAGGCTTAGATATCACTCACAAAGAATGGTTAGGGATATTCAATAATCACAAAAAAGCATCAATGTCAGCGAAAATACAAGAAATGAATTACAAACTCTTATCAAGGTGGTATCTCACTCTACAGCGACTTAAAAAAATCTATAAACATAGCAATGGCTTATGCTGGAGGGGATGCGGCGCACATGCAGATATGTTACATATCTGGTGGGGCTGCGACAGAGTTAGACCGTACTGGGAAGCAGTAGTTGCACAAATTAATAAAATACTAGAGACTGAAATACAAATGACACCGGGGCTATTACTGTTCTACAAGCTCCCAAACACTAGGGACGACACAAAACAATCACTTCTATTCATAATGCTAAACAGCGCCAAAATCCTGATACCCAAAAAGTGGAAATCACCTGAAGTTCCCAATATTGAGGCCTGGAAGACACAAGTCGAGAACCTACTTGTTTTGGAAAGATATCACTTCCTCAAGTCAAACAGTCTAGACAAACACGAGTACATGATGATGAGATGGAACGCAGGCAAAAATAAATAAATAAATGAATAATAATAAAAAAAAAAAAAAAACACCTTAGAATGTCTATAGTTACCCATACACTTTACATAGATATACACTCACGCCGCAAATACATAAACCGAAATACTTGCTCAAAACAGATCGCGACAGGGTCACTGGAGTCCGTGACAACTGACACATAGAGTATCATACATTTAATCTAACACCATATTCCCTCTCCCTACCTACCCCCCCCCCTTCCCACCAACTCTTCTTTCAATCCCACTTTTATTAAGAAGAAACTGTAACAAGAAATTTATGATTAACAATTTTTTGACAATATGTATCTAGTTTACTAACAACAGCATCTCAATAGTTGTCAACATATTGATGAAAATGGAAAATGAAGAACTAAAATCAGTGAAAGGACATCAATAACGAAAACCACCACTGACTCAGCAGTTTCTCACTATAAGGTTAACTTAGATTGAAAAACACTTGATAACAGACTTTGAGATTTTATAAGTTGTCCTTTGGTTTCCTTGTAACACATTTTGTGAGCGCACCTAATGTAAGCCCAAACCTGCATTTAAGATGTCTGTGAAACTTATAATTTTAATAAAGTTCTTTTTAAAAAAAAAACAAAAAAAAAACACATTGAAACAAAGGATAGCAAGAGAATGAGAACACTGCACAACAATGAAAAAGCTTTAAAAAAGAAAAACACATTCAAACAAAGGATAGCAAGAGAATGAAAACACTGCACAACAATGAAAAAGCTTTAAAAAAGAAAAACACATTCAAACAAAGGATAGCAAGAGAATGAAAACACTGCACAACAATGAAAAAGCTTTAAAAAAGAAAAACACATGCAAACAAAGGATAGAAAGAGAATGAAAACACTGCACAACAATTATGCTATCTAGTAATTATACACAATACAAATTATGCTATCAATTAATAATGCACAACACCTGCATATTTACATAGGTATTACATGAACTCTGATTTTCTCTTTGCATGGCAGAGTTGTGGAGGCTTAAATGGCATGCTTCGTAAAGGTAAGTCACATATTACTTTGATAATTAACAATTATGGCTTTGGCTCATTAATGTCACTGTTTAACTTTGCGCTTTCAAAATACATTGAAATGATTTGTAAATGGTATTATGAATCACATAAAGGATATTAAACCATATTTCACATCATAATGTTCGACACTGCATTCTTTTTGTTACTTAGGTTTGCAAATGTTAATACACCACTTTTTTAATTGAATATTTAATCTTAAAAACACAGTAATCACTGACCTTTTTAACCTTCACAATGTTGCCTTCCAAACACAGAAAATGCAGAAATAAGATTTAAACTACAGCGAAATACTCATGTGTTTTTTATAATTAATTTTGTTAATTGCACAAACACACTCGCATTTCTTACAGCTGATGAACACACCTGGATGACCTAATCAGACATTCATTTGGACATCCCATCATGCTTGTCAAATGACGCAAGAAATATAGAAAATAAGTTTTTGAAATCAATTATTCAATTAATTGCTCGTAAAATGACGCTATAGTAATCAAAATGCGCAAGTCATTTGTTAGGTAATATTTGGTGCATTATTTATCCAATTACTGAAATCATTCACAGCTGTGAAACTAAGCATTATAAAAGGGGGTCTTCAATCACTTTATTTCATTATTACTTTGAGCATTGAGAATGGACATACTTAATGCAGTCCATTTTTTACTTTTATTAAGGAGGCGCAGGGAATGATGGGTGTTGATGGCTGCGGTTCGACAACGAAGACGCCAGCGAGTGCCAAGGGTTTTCTATTCAAGGATTGGGCTCCATGCCCTCAGTGACCGAGAGGTGATCCGTCGATTTTGACTAGATAGGGCCTCTATTGAGAGGCTCTATGTCAAGATCAAGGACTCTCTCGAGACACTCACTGCAAGAACTAGGGCAATCCCTGGGATGGTGAAATTGCTACTGGTCCTCTATTTCTTGGCAACTGGATCATTCCAGGCTGTGACAGCTCTAGGAGTTGAGATGAGCCAGACAACCTTCTCACGTCATCCGAAGGTTGTCCTGAATGCTTTGCACCAACGCCTAGTCCACATGTCCACTTCCCAAATACACTGGAGGAGTGGCATGCTGTCAAGCTCCAGTTCTATCTAAGGGGTGGATTGGCAAGGGTATTGGGGGCTATAGACTGCACCCATGTCTTGGTGCAGCCTCCCAGGGGTACAGAGGAGCCATACCGGGACAGGAAATTCAACCACTCGCTGAATATCTAGGTCATCTGTGACGCCAGGTTGAGGATAATGAGTGTACGCTCCGGACTCCCTGGCTGCAATCATGATTCCTTCATCCTCCGGAATTCGGCCATATACCATCGGTTCCAGGAGGGCCCAATGCCAGAGGTAATCCTGATAGGTAAATATCTATTAGATACTCTAACATATGTATATGATATATTTTAATCATTATGATTGCTAATGTCAATGATCTATTTTGTTTACGCAGGTGATTCTGGATATTCGTGTCTTCCGTGGCTGTTCCCACCCATCAAAAACCCCAATGGAGTGGAAGAGGTGCGCTACAACCAGGCACACATCGCCACAAGATCGGTGATTGAGCGCACCTTTGGCGTATTGAAGAGCCATTTCTGCTGCTTGGACATCTCTGGTGATGTTCTTCAGTACGCCCCCTCCAAAGTCTCCTTAATTTTTATAATTTGCTGTATGTTGCATAATATTGCCCTAAAAAATCCCTGATAAAGATCTGGAGAGCTTGGATAACCAGGAGTATGGAGAATACATCGATCCATTCCTGGAGCATGATGCTCTTGGAGTCCAAGCTCGAGCAGACTGTATACAGGCGGTTTTTGGGCAATAATGTTGACTGTGCAACATACAGTTTTTATTTGTGTTTTTATTTACTTTACAGTATTATTTATAATCCAAAAGATGATATATTTTGGATTAATTTTGAGCAAATATTGTCATTTTAAGGAACGATATTGTATATCATTGTAAAGTCATTGATTGAAAGTGGTTAATTTTTGCAAATGTTGCAATTGTTCAATGTAAAGTTGATGAAACACATGTTTAATCTAATCTCTTTAAATAAAATAAAAAAATGAGATGTACACTTGACTTGAGATGTACATTTGTAAGGCTATAACAAGAAATATTTTTTAATATGTGTTTAGCTTCTATCTTGCCTTTTTAAAAATGACCACTTATTTCATTTCTTTAGGCATACTTGAATTTTAGACAATCACTGTTATCTTCGGAATAACTTAACGTGCATGAGCTCAATGTTATCTATATGAAGTTCAAACAATTAATTATAAATCTTCCTTTTCTTTCATGTAATTAGCAAGAGTCCATGAGCTAGTGACGTATGGGATATACATTCCTACCAGGAGGGGCAAAGTTTCCCAAACCTTAAAAACCACACCCACAATTCAGTTTTACAAACTTTGCCTCCCGTGGAGGTGGTGAAGTAAGTTTGTGCTTAAGATTCTTCGTTGATATGCGCTTCGCAACAGGTTGAAGCCCGGTTTTCCTCTCAGAGTGCAGGGAATGTCAGAGGGATGTGAAGAGAGTATTACCTATTTGAATACAATGGTCTACCTCTAGGGGATCTATTTCATAGGTTCTCTGTTATCGGTCGTAGAGATTTCTTCTCCTACCTCCCTTTTCAGATCGACGATATACTCTTATATACCATTACCTCTACTGATTCTTGTTTCAGTACTGGTTTGGCTATCTGCTATATGTAGAGGAGTGTCCTGGGTTAAGTATGTCTTATTTTTTGTGACACTCTACGCTATGGTTGGGCACTTTATATGTAAAGTTCTAAATATATGTATATAAACTTATATTTGCCTTGATTCAGGATAATCAGTATTCCTTTTCAATACAGACTGTCAGTTTCATTATTGGGATAATGCATTTAGTTATTTTTTCTTACCTTGAAAAATTTCATTTGGCCTTTTTTTCCTGCATGCTGTTAGGCTCGCGGGGGCAGAAAATGTTTCTTTTTATTACGTCATTTTTGGCGCATACTTTTTTGGCGCAAAAAATTTTGTCATTTCCGGCGACGCAATTACGCCGGAAGTTGTATTCTGTTACGCATGCGTATTCAGACATTTTTTTGCGCCAAAAAAATGTGAGCGTCTTTTTTACTCACATTATTTAAACATTTCTTTTTCATTACTTCTGGTTTCTAGAAGCTTATTGTTTTGCATTCTTTCCCATTCCTGAAACTGTCATTTAAGGAATTTGATAATTTTTGCTTTATATGTTGTTTTTTCTATTACATATTGCAAGATGTCTCTTCCTGATCCTGGATCAAAATCCTCTAATGGACAGATGCTGCCTGATGCTGGTTCTACCAAAGTTAAGTGCATATGTTGTAAACTTGTGGTAACTGTTCCTCCAGCTGTAGTTTGTGAAAGCTGTCATGATAAACTTTCCAATGCAGATTGTGTTTCCATTAGTAATAATCCTTTACCTGTTGTTGTTCCTTCAACATCTATTGTTCAGGATGTTCCTGTTAACGTAAAATAATTTGTTTCTAATTCTATTAAGAAGGCTCTGTCTGTTATTCCTCCTTCCAGTAAACGTAAAAGGTCTTTCAAAACTTCTCACTTTTCAGATGAATTTTTAGATGACCGCCATCATTCTGACTTATCTGTTTCTGATGAGGTTTTTTCCAGTTCAGAACATTCTACTACAGATATTGATACTGATAAATCTTCGTATTTATTTAAGATGGAGTTTATTTGTTCATTACTTAAAGAAGTTTTGATTGCTTTAGATATGGAGGAGTCCAGTCCTCTTGATACTAAAACTGCTAAACGTTTAAATTCGGTTTATAAACCTCATGTGTTAATTTCGGAAGTTTTTCCAGTTCCTGATGCTATCTCAGATGTGATTGCTAGGGAATGGGATAGTCTGGGTACCTCATTTACTCCTTCTCCAAGGTTTAAGAAATTGTACCCTGTGCCATCTGATAGATTGGAGTTTTGGGATAAAATCCCTAAAGTCGATGGGGCTATCTCTACGCTAGCCAAACGTACTGCTATTCCTACGGCAGATAGCACTTCGTTTAAAGATCCTTTAGATAGGAAAATTGAATCTTTTTTGAGAAAAGCTTATTTGTGTTCAGGTAATCTACTTAGACCTGCTATCTCTTTGGCTGATGTTGCTGCAGCTTCAACTTTCTGGTTGGAGGCTTTAGCGCAACAAGTGACAGATAATAATACAAATAGCATTGTTAAACTTCTTCAACACGCTAATAACTTTGTCTGTGATGCCATCTTTGATATCATTAGAGTTAATGTCCGGTATATGTCTTTAGCTATTTTAGCTAGACGAGCTTTATGGCTTAAATCCTGGAATGTAGATATGACTTCTAAGTCAACTTTGCTTTCTCTCTCTTTCCAAGGTAATAAGTTGTTTGGTTCTCAGTTGGATTCTATAATTTCAACTGTTACTGGAGGGAAGGGTGCCTTTTTGCCTCAGGGCAAAAAATCTAAAGGTAATTACAGGGCTGCTAATCGTTTTCGTTCCTTTCGTCAGAATAAGGAGCAGAAGCCCGATCCTTCCCCTAAAGGAACAGTTTCCGGTTGGAAACCTAATCCAGTCTGGAGTAAATCCAAGCCTTCCAGAAAGTCAAAACCAGACCCTAAATCTGCATGAAGGTGCGGCCCTCATTCCAGCTCAGCTGGTAGGGGGCAGGTTACGATTTTTCAAAGATGTTTGGATCAATTCGGTTCACAATCTTTGGATTCAGAACATTGTTTCGCAAGGGTACAGAATACCGCCTGTGAGAAGATTCTTTCTCTCACGCATTCCAGTCAATTCAGTGAAGGCTCAGGCATTTCTGAAATGTGTTTCAGACCTAGAGTTAGCTGGGGTAATTATACCAGTTCCAGTTCTGGAACAGGGTCTGGGGTTTTATTCAAATCTATTCATCGTACCAAAGAAAGAGAATTCTTTCAGACCTGTTCTGGATCTAAAAATATTGAATCGTTATGTAAGGATACCGACATTCAAAATGGTGACTATAAGAACTATTCTGCCTTTTGTTCAGCAAGGGCATTATATGTCTAAAATAGACTTACAGGATGCATACCTGCATATTCCAATTCATCCAGATCACTATCAGTTTCTGAGATTCTCTTTTCTAGACAAGCATTACCAGTTTATTGCTCTTCCATTTGGTCTAGCAACAGCGCCAATGATCTTTTGGAAGGTTCTCTGTGCCCTTCTCTCTGTAATCAGAGAACAGGATATTGCGGTGTTTCCTTATTTGGACGATATCTTGGTACTTGCTCAGTCTTCACATTCTGCAGAATCTCATACGAATCAACTTGTGTTGTTTCTTCAAAAACATGGTTGGAGGATCAATTTACCAAAGAGTTCCTTGATTCCTCAGACAAGAGTAACCTTTTTAGGTTTCCAAATAGATTCAGTGTCCATGACTTTGTCTCTGACAGAAAAGAGACGTCTGAAATTGGTTTCAGCCTGTCGAAACCTTCAGTCTCGATTGTTCCCTTCGGTAGCATTATGCATGGAGATTTTAAGTCTCATGACTGCTGCATCGGACGCGATCCTTTTTGTTCGTTTTCACACGAGGCCACTCCAGCTTTGTATGCTGAACCAGTGGTGCAGGGATTATACAAGGATATCACAAATAATATCCTTAAATCCCAATGTTCGATCGTCTCTAACTTGGTGGATGGATCACCATCGTTTATTTCAAGGGGCCTCTTTCGTTCGTCCAATCTGGACTTTGATCTCAACAGATGCGAGTCTATCAGGTTGGAGAGCTGTATGGGGAGCTGTATGGGGATCTCTGACAGTGCAAGGGGTTTGGGAATCTCAGGAGGCGAGATTACCAATCAACATTTTGGAACTCAGTGCGATTTTCAGAGCTCTTCAGTTTTGGCCTCTTCTGAAGAGAGAATCGTTTATTTGTTTTCAAACAGACAATGTCACGACCGTGGCATATGTCAATCATCAAGGGGGGACTCACAGTCCTCAAGCTATGAAAGAAGTATCTCGGATACTTGTATGGGCAGAAACCAGCTCCTGTCTAATTTCTGCGATTCACATCCCAGGTGTAGACAAATGGGAAGCAGATTACCTCAGTCGCCAGACGTTACATCCGGGTGAATGGTCTCTTCATCCAGAGGTTTTTCTTCAGATTGTTCGACTCTGGGGTCTTCCAGAAATAGATCTGATGGCCTCTCATTTGAACAAGAAACTTCCCAGGTATCTGTCCAGGTCCCGGGATCCTCAGGCGGAAGCAGTGTATGCGTTGTCAATTCCTTGGAATTATCATCCTGCTTATATCTTTCTGCCTCTAATTCTTCTTCCAAAAGTGATCTCCAAAATTCTATTGGAGCATTAATTTGTACTGCTGGTGGCTCCAGCATGGCCACACAGGTTTTGGTTTGCGGATCTCGTTCGGATGGCCAGTTGCCAACCTTGGACACTTCCATTAAGACCAGACCTTCTATCTCAAGGCCCATTTTTCCATCAGGATCTCAAATCATTAAATTTGAAGGTATGGAGATTGAACGCTTGATCCTCAGTCATAGAGGTTTCTCTGACTCGGTGATTAACACTATGTTACAGGCTCGTAAATCCATCTCTAGAAAGATTTATTATCGAGTTTGGAAGACTTACATCTCTTGGTGTTCTTCTCATAAATTCTCCTGGCATTCTTTCAGAATTCCTAGAATTTTACAATTTCTTCAGGATGGTTTAGATATAGGTTTGTCTGCAAGTTCTTTGAAAGGACAAATCTCTGC
The DNA here is from genome assembly GCF_027579735.1 of Bombina bombina. Lineage (NCBI taxonomy): Eukaryota > Metazoa > Chordata > Amphibia > Anura > Bombinatoridae > Bombina > Bombina bombina. The sequence continues at coordinate 26,205,157 of NC_069500.1, read as the reverse complement.
TCTTTCTGTTCTTTTTCACAGAAAGATTGCTAATCTTCCTGATATTCATTGTTTTGTTCAGGCTTTGGTTCATATCAAACCTGTCATTAAGTCGATCTCTCCTCCTTGGAGTCTTTATTTGGTTTTGAAGGCTTTGCAGGCTCCTCCGTTTGAGCCTATGCATTCTCTGGGCATTAAATTACTTTCCTGGAAAGTATTGTTCCTTTTGGCTATCTCTTCTGCTAGAAGAGTTTCTGAGTTATCTGCTCTCTCTTGTGAATCTCCTTTTCTGATTTTTCATCAGGATAAGGCGGTGTTACGGACTTCTTTTCAATTTTTACCTAAGGTTGTGAATTCTAACAACATTAGTAGAGAAATTGTTGTTCCTTCATTATGTCCTAATCCTAAGAATTCTAAGGAAAGATCGCTACATTCTTTGGATGTAGTTAGAGCTTTGAAATATTATGTTGAAGCTACTAAAGATTTTAGGAAGACTTCCAGTCTATTTGTTATCTTTTCTGGTTCCAGGAAAGGTCAGAAGGCTTCCGCCATTTCTTTGGTGTCTTGGTTAAAGTCTTTGATTCATCATGCTTATGTAGAGTCGGGTAAGTCCCCGCCTCAAAGGATAAAAATGACCACTTACTACTTCCTGGGCTTTTAGGAATGAAGCTTCTGATGATCAGATTTGCAAAGCAGCAACCTGGTCTTCTTTGCATACTTTTACTAAATTCTACCATTTTTATGTGTTTTCTTCTTCTGAAGCAGTTTTTGGTAGAAAAGTACTTCAGGCAGCTGTTTCTGCTTGATTCGTCTGCTTATAATTTCAGTTTTTTTCATTATAAAGATTAAAACTTTTGATTTGGGTTGTGGAATTGGCTGTCTTTATTTTATCCCTCCCTCTCTAGTGACTCTTGCGTGGAAGTTCCACATCTTGGGTATCTGCTATCCCATACGTCACTAGCTCATGGACTCTTGCTAATTACATGAAAGAAAACATAATTTATGTAAGAACTTACCTGATAAATTCATTTCTTTCATATTAGCAAGAGTCCATGAGACCCACCCTTTTTTTGTGGTGGTTATGATTTTTTTGTATAAAGCACAATTATTTCAATTCCTTATTTTTTGATGCTTTCGCTCCTTTTATCACCCCACTTCTTGGCTATTCGTTAAACTGAATTGTGGGTGTGGTGAGGGTTGTATTTATAGGCATTTTTAAGGTTTGGGAAACTTTGCCCCTCCTGGTAGGAATGTATATCCCATACGTCACTAGCTCATGGACTCTTGCTAATATGAAAGAAATGAATTTATCAGGTAAGTTCTTACATAAATTATGTTTTTTTTATTTCACTGTCACATTAAACTAATATAAAATAAAAAAATAAAATAAAATCTTGGTATCATTTCTGGAAGTAGCATCAATGCACTACAGGTTTATACATTAATACATGTGTTTCTCGCGCTCTCTGTCTGTCTGAATGTCTGTCTGACTCTCTCTTGTCTCAATCTCTCTATCTCAATCTCTTTCTCTCTCTCACAATCTCTCTCTCTTTTTCACTCTCTTTTATAAAAAATATTGATAAATAAAAGGTTTATTTACACGTGCACCCTTCATTTCTTCGCATTTTTTTTAATTTGTAGCTTACATTGTTGTCAGTTTTAGGGGTACACTGTTTTTTAAGAACATTGCCAAGGTACCTGTGCTTGTACCATTTGTCTAAATGGGTTAACTAACACGTTTATAATTTCTTTCATCTTTGCTGTGCGATTATGAGTTAGTTATTTACTGGTTATGTTTATTTCAAATTTCCTGGAGGATTATTCAATATGTTCTTGAGCAAAGGCCTGTCCATGCTTAAAGTCACTTTAAACATCAGATTTTTTTCCCAAAAAAGGTGTTTGATTGTTTGGTTTCTACACATTCCCCTTTTTAACATTAACAACAATGTTAGATTTATATAGTTTTGACCTCTCTGAATATCTTTTCTATAAGCATATTCTGACAGACCACTGATAAAATTTAATTTTATTAGTAAACTATTGATTTAAATTTTTTAAAATCCCAATAATTTTTAAATTAATTTTTTAAATATATATATACACATTAAGATATTTGCTTTAATGTTAGAAATAATAAAGAGACACTGAACCTAACATATGCTTTTTCGTGATTCAGCTAGAGCATTACATTTTAAAGGGACACTGAACCAAAATATTTTATATATATTATAGAGCATGCAATTTTAAGAAACTTTCTAATTTACTCCTATTAGCAAACGTTCTTCATTCTCTTGGTATCTTTATTTGAAAATCAATTATGTAACTTTAGATGCCGGCACATTTTGTTGAACTACCTGGGTTGTTCTTGCTGATTGGTGGATACATTCATCCACCAATAAACAAGTGCTGTCCAAGGTTATGGACTTTATTTTTCAAATAAAGATAGCAAGAGAACAACAAAAATTGATAATAGGAGTAAATTATCAAGTTGATTAAAATTGAATGCTCTATCTGAATCACAAAAGAAACAAATAGGGTTCAGTGTCCCGTTAAATGCTCTATTTTTAAAAATAATTTGGTTGTTGTTGATCACTTTCCTTTTTTTTTTTTTAAAAGTTCATATACTTTTGAAAATGAATAAATTTACATAATTTAACAAAAGATAAAAATAAATGAATATCACATGTTAATGATCAAAAGTTAAATTATGATTATTGATTCATGTAACCTTTATTCTAATTGAGTTGTTTATCCAAAAGGTCAATATTATATATTCATTTCAAAATTAAATATAAATTTCTTGATTAAATTTAACCTTTAATAATAAGACTAGATAATATATTATACCTGCATTTAATTTGAACATCATTCATTTGTAACGTGTGAATCAAGTAATAACAAACACATTTATTCATAATAAAAAACAATATTTTAGTCATATTTTTTAATTAAAAAATAAAATACATAAATACATAAGAATAGACATAATAAAACAAATACAAAATTAAATTTAAAATAAAAAATAAGGACAGACATAATAAAACTAATATTAAAAATAATGTGCAGATTAAAAACCCTAATAAAATGAGCAAATTAAAACACCCTAATCTTTTTTTTTTTTGGGTGATGGAGAGAGGAGGGGGGTGATTTCTCCCTTGTTCCCCTTCTCCCAAAAGTTAAAAACAATTGACAATTAAAAATCCTGTTGTCTTTGTCTGCCCTCTCCCGACACTGGCATTCTAACTGCTCTTCAGCTGCCCTGGCCCTATCTAATGCTAATATTTTCCTATCAAAGTTTAGTCTATAACTATCCCTCTGCCTTTCATAACAAAAATCTATCCCTCTCTAATTCTAATCTGGCACTATCCCTCACACGTTCATATTCAAATCTTTCCCTCTCTAAATCTATTCTAGCTGATTCTATCCTCAACCTTTCCCTCTCTATATCTAATCTTTCCCTATCTACTATAATTAACCTCTCTAATATCTGCCCCTGTTGCTCAACAGATGATCTTAATGCCCCATGGTTATCATCCCGGTACTGCCTGGCCAGATGTAACATGGCCATGAGCTGATGGATCATGAGCAACAGGTGCAGGAGGGGCACCAGGCTCCAGAGCAGCTGGGTCTTCTGGGTTAGGAGGGGCAGCACAGATGAGAGATTCAAAATCCGATGTCCCCTGGGAGATTTCCTGTTCCTGGGATCCTATTGGCTGATTGGAACAGCCAATAGAATGCCAGCTCAATCCTATTGGCTGATTGGATCAGCCAATAGGATTGACGTTCAATCCTATTGGCTGATTGCATCAGCCAATAGGATTTTTTCTACCTTAATTAAGATTGGCTGATAGAATTCTATCAGCCAATCGGAATTGAAGGGACGCCATCTTGGATGACGTCATTTAAAGGAACCTTCATTCAGTCGTCGGCCGTGGACAGAAGAGGATGCTCCGCGTCGGATGTCTTGAAGATGGACCCGCTCTGCGCCAGATGGATGAAGATAGAAGATGCCATCTGGATGAAGACTTCTACCCGTCTGGAGGACAACTTCTGCCCAGTTGGAAGAAGACTTCTGCTCGTCTGGAGGACCACTTCTGCCTGGTTGGGTGAAGACTTCTCACGGTAGGGTGATCTTCAAGAGGTTAGTGTTAGGTTTTTTTAACGGGGGATTGGGTGTATTTTAGAGTAGGGTTAGTTGTGTGTGTGGTGGGGTTTAATGTTGGGGGGTATTTGTACTTTTTTTTACAGATAAAAAAGAGCTGATTACTTTGGGGCAATGCACCGCAAAAGGCCCTTTTAAGGGCTATTTGTAATTTAGTGTAGGGTAGGGCTTTTTTTATTTTGGGGGGCTTTTTTATTTTGTTATGGGGATTAGAGTAGGTGTAATTAGTTTAAAAATCTTGTGATTTCTTTATTATTTTCTGTAATTTAGTGTGGGGGGGTTTTGTACTTTAGATAATTTTATTTAATTGCAATTAATTGTATTTAATTTAGGTAATTAATTTAATTATAGTGTAGTGTTAGGTGTAATTGTAACTTAGGTTAGGTTTTATTTTACAGGTAAATTTTTGTCTTTATTTTAACTAGGTAGCTATTAAATAGTTAATAACTATTTAATAACTATTGTACCTAGTTAAAATAAATACAAAGTTGTCTGTAAAATAAAAATAAACCCTAAGATAGCTACAATGTAACTATTAGTTATATTGTAGCTAGCTTAGGGTTTATTTTATAGGTAAGTATTTAGTTTTAAATAGGAATTATTTAGTTAATTGTAGTAATTTTATTTAGATTTATTTTAATTATAAGTTAGGGGGTGTTAGGGTTAGACTTAGGTTTAAGGGTTAATAACTTTATTATAGTGGCGGCGACATTGGGGGCAGCAGATTAGGGGTTAATAAGTGTAGTTAGGTTGCGGCGACATAGGGGCGGCAGATTAGGGGTTAATGAATAAAATGTAGGTGTTGGCGATGTTGGGGGCAGCAGATATAGGGTTCGTAAGTATAATGTAGGTGGTGGCGGTGTACGGAGCGGCAGATGAAATAAACTAACTAAAGTACAAAAAATAAAAAGGAACTAAGTTACAAAAAATAAAAAAATATCTACAAACATAAGAAAAATATTACAACAATTTTAAACTAATTACACCTACTCTAAGCCCCCTAATAAAACAACAAAGCCGCCCAAAATAAAAAATGCCCTACCCTATTCTAAATTACTAAAGTTAAAAGCTCTTTTACCTTACCAGCCCTGAACAGGGCCCTTTGCGGGGCATGCCCCAAGAAGTTCAGCTCTTTTGCCTGTAAAAAAAGCATACAATACCCCCCCCAACAAACCCCCCTTAAATAAACCTAACACTAAGCCCCTGAAGATCTTCCTACCTTATCTTCACCATACCAGGTTCACCGATCCGTCCTGAAGAGCTCTTCCGATGTTCTGATCCAAGCCCAAGCGGGGGGCTGAAGATGTCCATGATCCAGTAGAAGTCTTCATCCAAGTGGGGCAGAAGAGGTCTTCCATCCGATTGAAGTCTTCATCCAAGCGGGGCAGAAGAGGTCTTCCATCCGATTGAAGTCTTCATCCAGGCGGCATCTTCTATCGACATCCATCTGGAGCGGAGCGGCAGCATCCTGAAGACCTCCGACGCGGAACATCCATCCTGGCCGACGACTGAACGACGAGTGACGGTTCCTTTAAATGACGTCATCCAAGATGGCGTCCCTCGAATTCCGATTGGCTGATAGGATTCTATCAGCCAATCGGAATTAAGGTAGGAATATTCTGATTGGCTGATGGAATCAGCCAATCAGATTTAGCTCGCATTCTATTGGCTGATCGGAACAGCCAATAGAATGCGAGCTCAATCTGATTGGCTGATTGGATCAGCCAATCGGATTGAACTTGATTCTGATTGGCTGATTCCATCAGCCAATCAGAATATTCCTACCTTAATTCCGATTGGCTGATAGAATCCTATCAGCCAATCGGAATTCGAGGGACTCCATCTTGGATGACGTCATTTAAAGGAACAGTCATTCGTCGTTCAGTCGTCGGCCAGGATGGATGTTCCGAGTCGGAGGTCTTCAGGATGCTGCCGCTCCGCTCCAGATGGATGTCGATAGAAGATGCCGCCTGGATGAAGACTTCAATCGGATGGAAGATCTCTTCTGCCCCGCTTGGATGAAGATTTCAATCGGATGGAAGACCTCTTCTGCCCCGCTTGGATGAAGACTTCTACCGGATCATGGACATCTTCAGCCCCCCGCTTGGGCTTGGATCAGGACATCGGAGGAGCTCTTCAGGACGGATCGGTGAACCTGGTATGGTGAAGATAAGGTAGGAAGATCTTCAGGGGCTTAGTGTTAGGTTTATTTAAGGGGGGTTTGGGTTAGATTAGGGGTATGTGGGTGGTGGGTTGTAATGTTGGGGGGGGGTATTGTATGTTTTTTTTACAGGCAAAAGAGCTGAACTTCTTGGGGCATGCCCCACAAAGGGCCCTGTTCAGGGCTGGTAAGGTAAAAGAGCTTTTAACTTTAGTAATTTAGAATAGGGTAGGGCATTTTTTATTTTGGGGGTCTTTGTTGTTTTATTAGGGGGCTTAGAGTAGGTGTAATTAGTTTAAAATTGTTGTAATATTTTTCTTATGTTTGTAGATATTTTTTTATTTTTTGTAACTTAGTTCTTTTTTATTTTTTGTACTTTAGTTAGTTTATTTCATTGTAGTTATTTGTAGATATTGTATTTAATTAATGTATTCATAGTGTAGTGTTAGGTTTAATTGTAGGTAATTGTAGGTATTTTATTTAATTAATTTAATGATAGTATAGTGTTAGGTTTAATTGTAACTTAGGTTATGATTTATTTTACAGGTAATTTTGTAATTATTTTAACTAGGTAACTATTAAATAGTTCTTAACTATTTAATAGCTATTGTACATGGTTAAAATAATTACAAAGTTGCCTGTAAAATAAATATTAATCCTAAAATAGCTACAATGTAATTATAATTTATATTGTAGCTATATTAGGGTTTATTTTACAGGTAAGTATTTAGCTTTAAATAGGAATAATTTATTTAATAAGAGTTAATTAATTTCGTTAGATTAAAATTATATTTAACTTAGGGGGGTGTTAGTGTTAGGGTTAGACTTAGCTTTAGGGGTTAATACATTTATTAGAATAGCGGTGAGCTCCGGTCGGCAGATTAGGGGTTAATAATTGAAGTTAGGTGTCGGCGATGTTAGGGAGGGCAGATTAGGGGTTAATACTATTTATTATAGGGTTAGTGAGGCGGATTAGGGGTTAATAACTTTATTATAGTAGCGCTCAGGTCCCCTCGGCAGGTTAGGGGTTAATAAGTGTAGGCAGGTGGAGGCGACGTTGTGGGGGGCAGATTAGGGGTTAATAAATATAATATAGGGGTCGGCGATGTTAGGGCAGCAGATTAGGGGTACATAAGGATAATGTAAGTAGCGGCGGTTTACGGAGCGGCAGATTAGGGGTTAATAATAATATGCAGGGGTCAGCGATAGTGGGGGCGGCAGAATAGGGGTTAATAAGTGTAAGGTTAGGGGTGTTTAGACTCGGGGTACAAGTTAGAGTGTTAGGTGCAGACGTAGGAATTGTTTTCGCATAGCTGCGTTAGGAGCTGAACGCGGCTTTTTTGCAGGTGTTAGGTTTTTTTTCAGCTCAAACAGCCCCATTGTTTTCTATGGGGGAATCGTGCACAAGCACGTTTTTGAGGCTGGCCGCTTGCGTAAGCAACTCTGGTATCGAGAGTTGAAGCTGCGTTAAAAATGCTCTACGATCCTTTTTTGGAGCCTAACGCAGCCTTTATGTGGACTCTCAATACCAGAGTTATTTTTATGGTGCGGCCAGAAAAAAGCCGGCGTTAGCTACGCGGGTCCTTACAGACAAAACTCTAAATCTAGGCCAGTGTTAATAGGAGTGTAACTGTACTGTGTAATGTATTTTTATAACACAGTGTTAAATGTAACTGTACTGTGTAATGTATTTTTATAAGACAGTCGGCTAGATTTAGAGTTCTGCGGCCAAAGGGGTGCATTAGCTACGCGTGCTTTTTTTCCCCCGCACCTTTTAAATACCGCTGGTATTTAGAGTTCACAGAATGGCTGCGTTAGGCTCCAAAAAAAGGGAGCGTAGAGCATGTTTACCGCCACTGCAACTCTAAATACCAGCGTTGCTTACGGACGCGGCCAGCTTCAAAAACGTGCACGATTCCCCCATAGAAAACAATGGGGCCATTTGAGTTGAAAAAAAACCTAACACCTGCAAAAAAGCAGCGTTCAGCTCCTAACGCAGCCCCATTGTTTTCTATGGGGAAACACTTCCTACATCTGCACCTAACACTCTAACATGTACCCCGAGTCTAAACACCCCTAACCTTACACTTATTAACCCCTAATCTGCCGCCCCCGCTAACGCTGACACCTGCATATTATTATTAATCCCTAATCTGCCGCTCCGTACACCGCCGCAACATACATTATAGTTATGTACCCCTAATCTGCTGCCCCTAACACCGCCGACCCCTATATTATATGTATTAACCCCTAATCTGCCACCCCTGCTATCGCTGACCCCTGCATATTATTATTATCCCCTAATATGCCGCTCCGTACACCGCTGCAACCTACATTATACCTATGTACCCCTAATCTGCTGCCCCTAACACCGCCGACCCCTATATTATATTTATTAACCCCTAATCTGCCGCCCCCAACGTCGCCTCCACCTACCTACAATAATTAACCCCTAATCTGCCGACCGGATCTCACCGCTACTATAATAAATGTATTAACCCCTAAAGCTAAGTCTAAGCCTAACACCCCCCTAAATTAAATATAATTTAAATCTAACGAAATAAATTAACTCTTATTAAATAACTTATTCCTATTTAAAGCTAAATACTTACCTGTAAAATAAATCCTAATATAGCTACAATATAAATTATAATTATATTGTAGCTATTTTAGGATTAATATTTATTTTACAGGCAACTTTGTAATTATTTTAACCAGGCACAATAGCTATTAAATAGTTAAGAACTATTTAATAGTTACCTAGTTAAAATAATTACAAAATTACCTGTAAAATAAATCATAACCTAAGTTACAATTAAACCTAACACTACACTATCATTAAATTAATTAAATACAATACCTACAATTATCTACAATTAAACCTAACACTACACTATCAATAAATTAATTAAATACAATACCTACAAATAAATACAATGAAATAAACTAACTAAAGTACAAAAAATAAAAAAGAACTAAGTTACAAAAAATAAAAAAATATTTACAAACATTAGAAAAATATTATAACAATGTTAAACTAATTACACCTACTCTAAGCCCCCTAATAAAATAAAAAAGACCCCCAAAATAAAAAAATGCCCTACCCTATTCTAAAATTTAAATATAAAAGCTCTTTTACCTTACCAGCCCTGAAAAGGGCCCTTTGCGGGGCATGCCCCAAAGAATTCAGCTCTTTTGCCTGTAAAAAAAAAACATACAATACCCCCCCAACATTACTACCCACCACCCACATACCCCTAATCTACCTCCCTTAAATAAACCTAACACTAAGCCCCTGAAAATCTTCCTACCTTATCTTCACCTCGCCGGGTATCACACCGATCCGTCCTGGCTCCGATGTCTTGATCCAAGCCCAAGCGGGGGGCTGAAGATGTCCATGATCCGGCTGAAGTCTTCATCCAAGCTGGAGCTGAAGAGGTCCATGATCCGGCTGAAGTCTTCTATCAAGCGGCATCTTCAATCTTCTTTCTTCCGGATCCATTTTCATCTCGCCGACGCGGAACATCCATCTTCACCGAAGACTTCCCGACGAATGACGGTTCCTTTAAGGGATGTCATCCAATATGGCGTCCCTCTAATTCCGATTGGCTGATAGGATTCTATCAGCCAATCGGAATTAAGGTAGGAAAATTCTGATTGGCTGATGGAATCAGCCAATCAGATTCAAGTTCAATCCAATTGGCTGTTCCGATCAGCCAATAGAATGCGAGCTCAATCTGATTGGCTGATCGGATCAGCCAATCGGATTGAACTTGATTCGGATTGGCTGATTCCATCAGCCAATCAGAATTTTCCTACCTTAATTCTGATTGGCTGATAGAATCCTATCAGCCAATCATTAATTCGAGGGACGCCATCTTGGATGACGTCCCTTAAAGGAACCGTCATTCGTCGGGAAGTCTTCGGTGAAGATGGATGTTCCGCGTCGGCGGGATGAACATGGATCCGGAAGAAAGAAGATTGAAGATGCCGCTTGATAGAAGACTTCAGCCGGATCATGGACCTCTTCAGCTCCGGCTTGGATGAAGACTTCAGCCGGATCATGGACATCTTCAGCCCCCCGCTTGGGCTTGGATCAAGACATCGGAGCCAGGACGGATCGGTGTGATACCCGGTGAGGTGAAGATAAGGTAGGAAGATCTTCAGGGGCTTAGTGTTAGGTTTATTTAAGGGGGGTTTGGGTTAGATTAGGGGTATGTGGGTGGTGGGTTGTAATGTTGGGGGGGGGTATTGTATGTGGTTTTTTTACAGGCAAAAGAGCTGAATTCTTTGGGGCATGCCCCGCAAAGGGCCCTTTTCAGGGCTGGTAAGGTAAAAGAGCTTTGAACTTTTTTAATTTAGAATAGGGTAGGGCATTTTTTTATTTTGGGGGGCTTTGTTATTTTATTAGGGGGCTTAGAGTAGGTGTAATTAGTTTAAAATTGTTGTAATATTTTTCTAATGTTTGTAAATATTTTTTTATTTTTTGTAACTTAGTTCTTTTTTATTTTTTGTACTTTAGTTAGTTTATTTAATTGTATTTATTTGTAGGTATTGTATTTAATTAATTTATTGATAGTGTAGTGTTAGGTTTAATTGTAACTTAGGTTAGGATTTATTTTACAGGTAATTTTGTAATTATTTTAACTAGGTAACTATTAAATAGTTATTAACTATTTAATAGCTATTGTACCTGGTTAATATAATTACAAAGTTGTCTGTAAAATAAATATTAATCCTAAAATAGCTACAATATAATTATAATTTATATTGTAGCTATATTAGGGTTTATTTTACAGGTAAGTATTTAGCTTTAAATAGGAATAATTTATTTAATAATAGTTAATTTATTTCGTTAGATTTAAATTATATTTAACTTAGGGGGGGTGTTAGGGTTAGAGTTAGACTTAGCTTTAGGGGTTAATACATTTATTATAGTAGCGGTGTGGTCCGGTCGGCAGATTAGGGGTTAATTATTGTAGGTAGGTGGAGGCGACGTTGTGGGCGGCAGATTAGTGGTTAATAAATATAATATAGGGGTCGGCTGTGTTAGGGGCAGCAGATTAGGGGTACATAGGGATAATGTAGGTTGCGGCGGCGTACGGAGCGGCAGATTAGGGGTTAAAAAATATGCAGGTGTCAGCAATAGCTGGGGTTAATAAATATTATGTAGGGGTCGGCGATGTTAGGGGCAGCAGATATGGGGTACATAGGGATAACGTAGCTGGCGGCGGTGTACGGAGCGGCAGATTAGGGGTTAAAAACTTTTAATAGAGTGACGGCGATGTGGGGGGACCTTGGTTTAGGGGTACATAAGTAGTTAATGGGTGTTAGTGTACTTTAGAGCACAGTAGTTAAGAGCTTTATAAACCGGCGTTAGCCCAGAAAGCTCTTAACTACTGACTTTTTTCTGCGGCTGGAGTTTTTTCGTTAGATTTCTAACGTTCACTTCAGCAACGACTCTAAATACCGGCGTTAGAAAGATCCCATTGAAAAGATAGGATACGCAAATGGCGTAGGGGGATCTGCGGTATGGAAAAGTCGTGGCTGCAAAGTGAGCGTTAGACCCTTTCCTGACTGACTCCAATTACCAGCGGGTGGTAAAAACCAGCGTTAGGAGCCTCTAACGCTGGTTTTGACGGCTACCGCCAAACTCTAAATCTTGGCCTCTGTTAATATGAGTGTAACTGTACTGTGTAATGTATATTTATTAGACAGTGTTAATATGAGTGTAACTGTACTGTGTAATGTATATGTATTAGACAGTGTTAATATGAGTGTAACTGTACTGTGTAATGTATATGTATTAGACAGTGTTAATATGAGTGTAACTGTACTGTGTAATGTATATTTATTAGACAGTGTTAATATGAGTGTAACTGTACTGTGTAATGTATATTTATTAGACAGAGTTATTATGAGTGTAACTGTACTGTGTAATGTATATTTATTAGACAGTGTTAATATGAGTGTAACTGTACTGTGTAATGTATATTTATTAGACAGTGTTATGTGTGTAACTGTACTGTGTAATGTATTTTTATTAGACAGTGTTAATATGAGTGTAACTGTACTATGTAATGTATATTTATTTGACAGTGTTATGTGTGTAACTGTACTGTGTAATGTATTTTTATTAGACAGTGTTATTATTAGTGTAACTGTACTGTGTAAGGTATATTTATTAGACAGAGTTAATATGTGTGTAACTGTACTGTGTAATGTATTTTTATTAGACAGTGTTAATATGAGTGTAACTGTACTTTTAAAGTGATTTTGATGTGTTTTGTGCAACTTTTCTGTCAAGCAAAAATATTAACCATTTTCTTTCCTTTCTGTTCAGTGAAAACATATACTAGCAGTTTTATAAAGTCAATTTTAAAAAAGCTGTCAATTCCAAAAATAAAACTGAATAAGATGCACATTGGTAAAACAAAAATAATAATCTTTTTTTTTTTTAAACCCTTGAAGTATATATATTTTTTAAAATGTTTAGTCAAACCTGATTGTTTAATCACATTAACCAAACATGATTGTGAAGTGGTAAGTTAAATGTGACCATTTAAATTAACAACATACTAGAGCTGTCAGATACCACTACTGATTAGTGACCTGCATGTAAATTTATAGCAGTGCAAGTATCAACCAATCACTTAAATGCAGCTACTTCAGTCATTTTATTTTTTTCTCTACATATACATTATAGAATTTTTAATCAGTGCTAGTTAGAATTTTTATTGCTTAAACAACAAAATTCAATATAAGCTTAATATTTAAAAACTAGAAATTGTATTGATTACCTTCTCCAGTTCATACAAAATAATCACAAATATCTTATTATTGAAAGTCTTGGGTTGTACTAGACCACACTCTGTCCTACTGTCTGTATATCTAATCCATTGTAAGTGAAATATCTGTAATATTGTCCCGTTCTCACCCAGGGCACTATACAAATTATTTTCATGTACCTTATTTGAGCACATCCACCAGTTGCACAATATGATACAGAAAACAAAACATGTTTATATGATTGATTGCAAATATACACAACCATACACTGTGCATCTACACACACATACTAAATTATATAGCATGGTACACATAGTGCACAATGTACAGTTTATAACTCTAATAGACAGAACTGTGGCACAAATGATATCTCTGAGACAGAGATCAGATAACTCTAGGGCAAACAGCAGCAATATTCATTTTAAATCTACTGGCAAACAGCATGAATGCACCCTATTGCATGTATACATATGCAGCCTGATCCCTGGGAAGTAGGAACACAAAGCGTATAGCTTAGGGCACAGAATATATATTTGTGTCAGTTTTCTGAAATACGTGAATGTTATCACTGAGGAAGAGAGCAGAAATACACTTTATATCACTATAGCAGAGAGAAGGGTTACATCACAAGAATCTACAGGACATAGCACTGAGGCAGAAAAAAAGGAACAAAATGTCAGACAAAAGGAGTATACAGGCTATATCTATGAGATAGACAACAGGATTGGCATGTACAGGTTATATATCTGAGGTAGTCACCAGGAATGTACACGCTATTTATCTGAGGTAGTCACCAGAAATGTACAGGTTAAATATCTGAGGTAGTCACCAGGAATGTACAGGTTATATATCTGAGGTTGTCACCAGGAATGTGCACGTTATTTATCTGAGGTAGTCACCAGGAATGTACACGTTATTTATCTGAGGTAGTCACCAGGAATGTACAGGTTATATATCTGAGGTAGTCACCAGGAATGTACAGGTTATATATCTGAGGTTGTCACCAGGAATGTACAGGTTATATATCTGATGTAGTCACCAGGAATGTACAGGTTATATATCTGAGGTAGTCACCAGGAATGTACACGCTATTTATCTGAGGTAGTCACCAGGAATGTACACGTTATTTATCTGAGGTAGTCACCAGAAATGTACAGGTTAAATATCTGAGGTAGTCACCAGGAATGTACAGGTTATATATCTGAGGTAGTCACCAGGAATGTGCACGTTATATATCTGAGGTAGTCACCAGAAATGTACAAGTTAAATATCTGAGGTAGTCACCAGGAATGTACAGGTTATATATCTGAGGTAGTCACCAGGAATGTGCACGTTATATATCTGAGGTAGTCACCAGAAATGTACAAGTTAAATATCTGAGGTAGTCACCAGGAATGTACAGGTTATATATCTGAGGTAGTCACCAGGAATGTACAGGTTATATATCTGAGGTTGTCACCAGGAATGTACAGGTTATATATCTGATGTAGTCACCAGGAATGTACAGGTTATATATCTGAGGTAGTCACCAGGAGTGTACAGGTTATATATCTGAGGTAATCACCAGGAATGTACAGGTTATATTTATATCTGAGGTAGTCACCAGGAGTGTACAGGTTATATATCTGAGGTAGTCACCAGGAGTGTACAGGTTATATATCTGAGGTAGTGTCAGGATCCTGCACCTTTAACTCACTATCCTGCACCTTTAACTCACTATCCTGCACCTTTAACTATCTGGCCCTGCCTACCTAACCTTTAAGTTCCAGCTGCACCAGCAATCTGGTGCTTAGTATTGTAGTTAGTAATAGGAAGCTACTGCTTGTACTGAGCTCCGCTCAAAGTATATCTGTACAGGTTATATATCTGAGGTAGTCACCGGGAATGTACAGGTTATATATCTGAGGTAGTCACCCGGAATGTACAGGTTATATATCTGAGGTAGTCACCCGGAATGTACAGGTTATATATCTGAGGTAGTCACCAGGGATTTGAACAGATTATATATCTGATATAGTCACCAGGAGGGCACAGGTTATATATCTGATGTAGTCACCAGGAATGCACAGGTTATAAATCTGAGGTAGTCGCCATGAATGTATAGGTTATATATCTGATGTAGTCATCAGGAATGTACAGGTTATATATCTGAGTTAGTAACCAGGAATGTACAGGTTATAAATCTGAGGTAGTCACCAGGATTGTACAGGTTATATATCTGAGGTAGTCACCAGGAATGTACAGGTTATATATCTGAGGTAGTCACCAGGAAGGCATAGGTTATATATCTGATGTAGTCACCAGGAATGTACAGGTTATAAATCTGAGGTAGTCACCATGAATGTATAGGTTATATATCTGATGTAAATATCTGAGGTAGTCACCAGGAATGTACAGGTTATATATCTGAGGTAGTCACCAGGAATGTACAGGTTATATATATCTGAGGTTGTCACCAGGAATGTACAGGTTATATATCTGAGGTAGTCACCAGGAGTGTACAGGTTATATATCTGAGGTAGTCACTAGGAATGTACAGGTTATATATCTGAGGTAGTCACCGGGAATGTACAGGTTATATATCTGAGGTAGTCACCCGGAATGTACAGGTTATATATCTGAGGTAGTCACCCGGAATGTACAGGTTATATATCTGAGGTAGTCACCAGGGATTTGAACAGATTATATATCTGATATAGTCACCAGGAAGGCACAGGTTATATATCTGATGTAGTCACCAGGAATGCACAGGTTATAAATCTGAGGTAGTCGCCATGAATGCATAGGTTATATATCTGATGTAGTCATCAAGAATGTACAGGTTATATATCTGAGGTAGTAACCAGGAATGTACAGGTTATATATCTGAGGTAGTCACCAGGAATGTACAGGTTATATATCTGAGGTAGTCACCAGGAATGTACAGGTTATATATCTGAGGTAGTCACCAGGAAGGCATAGGTTATATATCTGATGTAGTCACCAGGAATGTACAGGTTATAAATCTGAGGTAGTCACCATGAATGTATAGGTTATATATCTGATGTAGTCACCAGGAATGCACAGGTTATATATCTGAGGTAGTCACCCGGAATGTACAGGTTATATATCTGAGGTAGTCACCAGGAATGCACAGGTTATATATCTGAGGTAGTCACCAGGAGTGTACAGGTTATATATCTGAGTTAGTCACCAGGAGTGTACAGGTTATATATCTGAGATATTCATCAGGAATATAGAAGGTTATATATCTGAGGTAGTCACCTGAAATGTACAGGTTATATATCTGAGGTAGTCACCAAGAATGCACAGGTTATATATCTGATGTAGTCACCAGGAGTGTACAGGTTATATATCTGAGTTAGTCAGTCACCAGGAGTGTACAGGTTATATATCTGAGGTAGTCACCAGGAGTTTACAGGTTATATATCTGAGGTAGTCACCAGGAATGTACATGTTATATATCTGAGGTAGTCACCAGGAATGTACAGGTTATATATCTGAGGTAGTCACCAGGAATGTACAGGTTATATATCTGATGTAATCACCAGGAATGTACAGGTTATATATCTGATGTAATCACCAGGAATGCACAGGTTATACTTCAGAGGTACTCACCAGAAGTGTACAGGTTATATATCTGAGGTAGTCACCAGGAAAGTACAGGTTATATATCTGAGGTAGTCACCAAGAATGCACAGGTTATATATCTGATGTAGTCACCAGGAGTGTACAGGTTATATATCTGAGTTAGTCAGTCACCAGGAGTGTACAGGTTATATATCTGAGGTAGTCACCAGGAGTTTACAGGTTATATATCTGAGGTAGTCACCAGGAATGTACAGGTTATATATCTGAGGTAGTCACCAGGAATGTACAGGTTATATATCTGAGGTAGTCACCAGGAATGTACAGGTTATATATCTGATGTAATCACCAGGAATGTACAGGTTATATATCTGATGTAATCACCAGGAATGCACAGGTTATACTTCAGAGGTACTCACCAGAAGTGTACAAGTTATATATCTGAGTTAGTCACCAGGAAAGTACAGGTTATATATCTGAGGTAGTCACCAGGAATGTACAGGTTATATATCTGAGGTAGTCACCGTGAATGTACAGGTTATATATCTAAGGTAGTCACCGGGAATGTACAGGTTATATATCTGAGGTAGTCACCAGGAATGTACAAGTTTAGGCAACATCTTAGAGAAATGTCTCAGATATAGCGCCTGTGGAATCTGCTTGTGTCCCACTGAATTATTAATTTACTGACTGTAGCTGCACTCCTCTGCCTGTGCACCATTGTACGCCTTATTAATAACCTTAAGATAAGTAACATGTTTATTGCTTATAGGGACATGAAACCCCTAAATTTTCTTTCATTATTCAGATAGAGAATACAACTTTCCAATTTACTTCTATTATTTAATTTGCTTCCTTCTCTTATTATCCATTGCTGAAAGGTATATTTAGGCAAGCTTAGGAGCAGCAGAGAATCTAGGTTCTAGCAGTTGATTGGTAGCTGCATATATATATCGATTGTGATTGGCTCACCAATGAGTTCAGTTAGTAACCATTACTGCATTGCTGCTCCTTCAACAAATGATACCAAGAGAATGAAACAAATTAGGTAATAGAAGTAAATTAGAAAGTTGTTTAAAATTGTATACTTTATCTGAATAATGAAAGAAAAAAATTGTTGTTTACACTTAACACCCTAACATGAACCCCGAGTCTAAACACCCCTAATCTTACACTTATTAACCCCTAATATGCCGCCCCTGACATCGCCGACACCTACATTATATTTATTAACCTCTAATCTGCCGCTCCGGACATCGCTGACACCTACATTATACGTATTAACCCTTAATCTGCTGCCCCCAACATCGCCGACACCTACAATATATTTATTAACCCCTAATCTCCCACCCCCAATGTTGCTGCAACCTTCCTATACTTATTAACCCCTAATCTGCTGCCCCGAACGTCGCCGCCACTATAATAAACATATTAACCCCTAAACCGCCGCACTCCTGCATCGCAAACACTGGTTAAATATTATTAACCCCTAATCTGCCGTTCCTAACGTTGCCACCACTATATTAAATTTATTAACCCTTAAACCTAAGTCTAACCCTAACACCCCCTAACTTAAATATAATTAAAATAAATCTAAAGAAAACCTACTATTAATAACTAAATAATTCCTATTTAAAACTAAATACTTACCTGTAAAATAAACCCTAAGCTAGCTACAATATAACTATTAGTTACATTGTAGCTATCTTAGGGTTTATTTTTATTTTACAGGCAAGTTTGTATTTATTTTAACTAGGTAGAATAGCTACTTAATAGTTATTAACTATTTACTAACTACCTAGCTAAAATAAATACAAATTTACCTGTAAAATAAAAGCTAACCTAAGTTACACTAACACCTAACACTACACTACAATTAAATAAATTACCTAAATTAAATACAATTAAATAAATTAAATACAATTACCTAAATTACAAAAAGCACACTAAATTACAAAAAATAAAAAACAAATGACAAGATATTTAAACTAATTACACCTAATCTAATAGCCCTATCAAAATAAAAAAGCTCCCTCAAAATAAAATCCCTAGCCTAAACTAAACTGCCAATAGCCCTTAAAAGGGCCTTTTGCGGGGCATTGCCCCAAAGAAATCAGCTCTTTTACCAGTAAAAAAAATACAAACATCTCCCCCAACAGTAAAACCCACCACCCACACAACCAACCCCCCAAATTAAACCCTAACTAAAAAAACCTAAGCTCCCCATTGCCCTGAAATGGGCATTTGGATGGGCATTGCCCTTAAAAGGGCATTTCGCTCTATTGCAGCCCAAACCCCTAATCTAAAAATAAAACCCACCCAATACACCCTTAAGAAATCCTAACACTAACCCCCGAAGATCCACTTACAGTTTTGAAGAGCTGACATCCAAGAAGTTTTCATCCAAGCGGCAAGATGTCCTCAACGAAGCCAGCAGAAGTCTTCCTCCAGACGGGCAGAAGTCTTCACCCAGACAGCATTTTCTATCTTCATCCTTCCGACGCGGAGCGGCTCCATCTTCAAGATATCCGGCGCGGAGCATTCTCTTCAATCGACGGCTTCTTCTGAAATGAAGGTTCCATTAAATGACATAATCCAAGATGGCGTCCCTTAGATTCCGATTGGCTGATAGAATTCTATCAGTCAATCGGAATTAAGGTTGAAAAAATCCTATTGGCTGATGCAATCAGCCAATTGGATTGAACTAAAATCCTATTGGCTGATCCAATCAGCTATTAGGATTGAGTTCGCATTCTATTGGCTTTTCCAATCAGCCAATAGAATATGAGCTCAATCCTATTGGCTGATTGCATCAGCCAATTGGAATCTAAGGGAAGCCATCTTGGATGACGTCACTTAATGGAATCTTCATTCGTCGGGTAGTCTTCGGAAGAAGAGGATGCTCCACGTCGGATGTCTTGGAGATGGACTCGCTCCGCGCCGGATGGATGAAGATAGAAGATGCTGTCTGGATGAAGACTTTTGCCTGCCTGGAGGACGACTTCTTGCCGCTTGGATGAAGACTTCTCCCGGTTTGATGAGATGTCCGGTGTTCAAAAACTGTAAGTGGATCTTCGGGGGTTAGTGTTTTATTTTTAGATTAGGAGTTTGGGCAACGAAAAAGAGCTAAATGCCCTTTTAAGGGCAATGCCCTTTCAATCTGCCCATCTGGAGGACCACTTCTCCCGGTTTTGGATGAAGACTTCTCCCGGCTTCGTTGAGGACTTCTCCTGGCTCAATTGAGGATGGATGTCGCATCTTCAAAACTGTAAGTAGATCAAGGGTTAGTATTAGTTTTTTTTTAAGGGTTTATTGGGTGGGTTTATTTTTAGGTTAGTGCTTTGGGCCGCAATAGCGCTAAATGCCCTTTTAAGGGCAATGCCCATCCAAATGCCCTTTTCAGGGCAAGGGGGAGCTTAGGTTTTTTTTAGTTAGGGTTTTATTTGGGGGGTTGGTTGTGTGGGTGGTGGGTTTTACTGTTGGGGGGATGTTTGTATTTTGTTTTCAGGTAAAAGTGCTGATTTATTTGGGGCAATGCCCCGCAAAAGGCCCTTTTAAGGGCTATTGGTAGTTTAGTTTAGGCTAGGGATTTTTTTTTTATTTGGCGGGGCTTTTTTATTTTGATAGGGCTCTTAGATTTGGTGTAATTAGTTTAAATATCTTGTAATTTGATTTTTATTTTGTGTAATTTAGTGGGGTTTTTTTTGTAATTTAGGTAATTGTATTTAATGTATTTAATTGTATTTAATTTAGGTAATTTATTTTATTGTAGTGTAGTGTTAGGTGTTAGTGTAACTTAGGTTAGGTTTTATTTTACAGGTAGATTTGTATTTATTTTAGCTAGGTAGTTAGTAAATAGTTAATAACTATTTAGTAACTATTCTACCTAGTTAAAATAAATACAAACTTGCCTGTAAAATAAAAATTAACCCTAAGCTAGCTACAATGTAACTATTAGTTATATTTTAGATAGTTTAGGGTTTATTTTACAGGTAAGTATTTATTTTTAAATAGGAATACTTTAGTTTTTATTAGTAAGTTTTATTTAGATTTATTTTAATTATATTTAAGTTAGGGGGTGTTAGGGTTAGGCTTAGACTTAGATTTAGGAGTTAATACATTTAATATAGTGGCGGCAACGTTGGGGGCGGCAGATTAGGGGTTTATAAATGTAGGTAGCTGGCGGCGATGTTAGGGATGGCAGATTAGGGGTTAATAATATTTAACTAATGTTTGAAAGGCGGGAGTATGGCGGTTTAGGGGTTAATATGTTTATTATAGTGGCGGCAATGTCGGGAGCGGCAGATTAGGGGTTAATTATGTTATTTTAGTGTTTGTGATGTGGGAGGGCCTCGGTTTAGGGGTTAATAGGGAGTTATGGGTGTTAGTGTACTTTTTAGCACTTTAGTTATGAGTTTTATGCTACGGCTTTGTAGTGTAAAATTCATAACTACTGAGTTTAGAATGCGTTACGAATCTTGACGGGATAGACTGTACCGCTCACTTTTTTGCCTCCCAGGACAAGCTCGTAATACCGGCGCTATGGAAGTCCCATAGAAAAAAGACTATACGCCATTTGTGTAAGATGATTTGCTGTAAGGCCAAAAAAGTGTGCGTGCCCCTAAATCTGCAAGACTCGTAGTACCAGCTGTAGTAAAAAAGCAGCGTTATGAGGCTTAACGCTGCTTTTTACTCATAACGCAACACTCGTAATCTAGCCGACTATTATTATTATACTGCATTTTCGTGTGTCTGTTTCCCTTTTTCAGTACTATTGTGAGACCTAGATTGTGCTGCCCCATCAGCAGAACATAACACATTCCTACTTAAACAACCCTGCCCAGAACACAACCCAGGTACAGCAAAGAAGGGATCCGATTCCTCCACACGGTCAAAAGCCTCTTTTCTATACATTCCCACTACTGAATCCAAATGTCCTCCTATAGCAACACAAAGCACCACACACAGTTTACACATAAAAAACATGAATGAAAGCTACTTTAAACAAATGCAATTCAGTACCAGCAGAACAAATTTATATAAATTCTGTCTCTAACTTTGTTTATCTTAGCTAATTTTCCAATTGAGGAAACCATCACACTTTAGTGTGTGACTTATGGTAGATACTAGTTTGAGACATTTGATTTCTGGCCATATATTATTAATATTGGTATTAAAATCTGCATTCCACTCTCCAAGGCTTTTTACAAATTACACATTTATAACCGGTTTAAAATAATGATAATTGCCAGCATAAGCGTCCTCAGATATAACGCATTTGTCTATTTTATTTCATGATGTTCCCTGGGTTAGTGGTTTGAAATTTGTTTCTGATGTTCTTCCAGAAACTTGCTGTACAAAGTGATTTATTTGATGGGAGAAATGTGGTACATGTGCCTGGCATATGTCTAAATTGTGTTACAATATCTAGCTGACCATTTTTATTTTACATTTATTTAATACAATCTCTGATGAAGGCAGTACATGAAAAAATGGAAAATAGTCTAAATTTGTCACCGCATTTTAGTACTTAAATGACAAAAACACATTCATATAAAGTTCAAACATGTAATGGACCAAATGTGCCCTAAGAGTTAAGTATGGTTCTTCTCCACCATTGGTTTCTTAATCGGTCTCCATGTGCAACTGACATCAACGCACCTATAACCAAGGTTTTTCACACTTAGAGGGAACTCTGGACACATAGGGGTCTATTTATGAAGCAGCGAATGCTGCTTCTGACCCTCGCCTCTTCAGTTCCGACTAAAGTGGAAGTTAAGAAGCAGCGGTCCTAAGACAGATGGCAATCAGCCGATCGAATACGATCGGGTTGATTGACACCCCCAGCAAGGGGCGGTATTGCACCAGCAGTTCACCAGAACTGCTGGTGCAATGATAAATGCGATTAGCGTATGCTGTCGGCATTTATCGATGTGCGGCGGACATGATTCGCTATAGCGGATCATGTCTGTCCGCAGCTACATAAATATACCCCATAATGATTATTGAGTGCCACCTAATTATTATGGACCCTCGTGGCCTCAACTGGATTCTTCCAGATATCTCCGTTACTATTTTACTCATATTTATATTTATATTCGTTTCTGTCTAAAGGCTATTTTCAAAACTGAAACACATTAAACAGTGTAGTTGTTTTTGTAAATAATAATAATAATAAAAAATAAAAAAATCAATTAAACAAATTCATGAAGAAGGTTTAATTTTGAAATTAAAAAGAAAATAAATGCAGCCACCAATCAGCAAGAGCTATTCAGGGTGCTGAACCAAAAATGGGCCGGCTCCTAAGCTTTCATTCCTGCTTTTTCAAATACAGATACCAAGAGAAGCAAGAAAAATTGATAATAGGAGTAAATTAGAAAGTTGTTTAAAATTGCTGTTCTATCCGAATTATGAAAGAAAAAAATTAGGTTTAGTTTCCCTTTAAGTAGATGAAAACATGATAAAACATATTCAGCCAGATTACGAGTTTTGGGTTATGAGTGGCTCGCTAATAACTTGCAAGTTAATTCCACCGCTCACCTTTAATAGCGCTGCTAATACAGGTTTGCAAAAACCCGGCGTTTGCGGGCGATATGGCTGCGTTGAGCTCCATACCGCACACAAATACCAGCGCTGCTTTGACGTGCTCGTGCATGATTTCCCCATAGACATCAATGAAGAGAGCCAGCTAAAAAAGCCTAGCACCTGCAATGACGGAGTGTAAATCTCCGTAACGCAGCCCCATTAATGTCTATGGGGAAAGAAAATGTATGTTTAAACCTAACACCCTAACATATACCCCAAGTCTAAACACCCCTAATCTGCCACCCCCGACATTGCCAACACCTACATTACACTTATTAACCCCTAATCTGCGCCCCCAATGTCGCCGCCACCTACATAAATTTATTAACCCCTAATCTGCCGCCCCCAATGTCGCCGCCGCCACTTTACTAAAGTTATTAACCCCTAAACCTCTGGCCTCCCACATCATTAACACTAAATAAATATATTAACCCCTAAACCTAACCCTAAGTCTAACCCTAACTCTAACATTTCAATCAGCCAATAGAATGCAAGCTCAATCCTACTGGCTGATTGCATAAGCCAATAGGATTTTTTACCCTTTAATTCTGATTGGCTGATTGGAATTCAAGGGATGCCATCTTTGATGACGTCCCTTAAAGGGAACCTTCTGTGTACGGCTGGGACCGTATGTCTTGAAGATGGAGCGACTGAAGGATGAAGATAGAAGATGCCGTCTGGATAAAGACTTCTGCCCGCCTGTAGGACGACTTCTTGCCACTTGGATGAAGACTTCTCCCGGCTTCGTTGAGGACTTCTTGCCGCTTGGATGAAGACTTCTCCTGGCTTCGTTGAGGACTTCTTGCCGCTT
Source organism: Bombina bombina (assembly GCF_027579735.1). Classification (NCBI taxonomy): domain Eukaryota; kingdom Metazoa; phylum Chordata; class Amphibia; order Anura; family Bombinatoridae; genus Bombina; species Bombina bombina. The sequence goes on along the minus strand of NC_069500.1, from coordinate 26,181,082 downwards.
GGATTAAGACTTCTCCCAGCTGGATGAGGATGGATGTCCGGTTTTCCAAAACTGTAAGTGGATCTTCGTGGGTTAGTGTTAGGTTTTATTAAGGGTGTATTGGGTGGTTTTTATTTTTAGCTTAGGGTTTAGGCAATGTAAAAGAGCTAAATGCCCATTTAAGGGCAATGCCCATCCAAATGCCCTTTTCATGGCAATGGGGAGCTTAGGTTTATTTAGATAGGATTTTATTTGGGGGGTTGGTTGTGTGGGTGGTGGGTTTTACGGTTGGGGGTTGTTTGTATTTTGTTTTTACAGGTAAAAGAGCTGATTTCTTTGAGGCAATGCCCCGCAAAAAGGCCCTTTTATGATTAGTTTAGGCTAGGGGTTTTATTATTTTAGGGGGGGGGGGCTTTTTTATTTTGATAGGGTTATTAGATTAGTTGTAATTAGTTTAAATATTTGATAATTTCTTTTTTATTTTGTGTAACTTAGTGTTTTTTTTTTTTTTTGTAATTTAGTTAATTGTGTTTTATTAATGTAATTTATTTAATTTTAGTGTAATGTTAGGTTTAACTGTAAGACGGGTTAGGTTTTATTTCACAGGTAAGTTTGTATTTATTTTAACTAGGTAGTTAGTAAATAATTAATAACTATTTACTAACTAATCAATCTAGTTAAAATAAATACAAACCTGTGAAATAAAACTAAAACTAAGTTAGATACAATATAACTATTAGTTATATTGTAGTTAGATAAGGTTTTATTTTACAGATAAGTATTTATTTAGTTTTAAATAGGAATAATTTAGGTATTAATTGTAAATTTTTATTTGGAATTATTTTAATTTTGTTAAAGTTAGTGGGTGTTAGGGTTACGTTAGGGTTAAGGTTAGACTTAGGGTTAGGTTTAGGGGTTAATAACTTTATTATAGTGGCGGCGACATTTGGGGCAGCAGATTAGGGGTTAATAAGTGTAGTTAGGTGGCGGTGATTTTGGGGACAGCAGATTAGGGGTTAATAACAGTAATGTAGGTTGCGGCGATGTTAGGGACAGCAGATTATGGGTTAATAAGTGTATGTAGGTGGCAACGACATTGGGGCAGCAGATTAGGGGTTAATAATATTTAACTAGTGTTTGCGATGCGGGAGTGCGTTGGTTTAGGGGTTAATATGTTTATTATAGTGGAGGCGATGTCCGGAGCGTCAGATTAGGGGTTAATAATTTTATTTTAGTGTTTGCGATGCGGGAGGGCCTCGGTTTAGGGGTTAATAGGTAGTTTATGGGTGTTAGTGTACTTTGTAACACTTAAGTTATGAGTTTTATGCTAAAGCTTTGTAGCGTAAAACTTGTAACTACTGACTTTCAGGTGGCGGTACAGATCTTGTAGTTACAGGCTGTACTGCCCACTTTTTGGCTGGACAGGCAAACTCGTAATACCGGCGCTATGGAAGTCCCATTGAAAAAGGACTTTTTGAAAGGTGCGGTAGTTACGTTGCGTAACGGCCAAAAAGGTGTGCGGTACAGCTATACCTACAAGACTCGTCATAGCAGCGGTAGTGAAAAAGCAGCGTTATGAGCCATAACGCAAAACTCGTAATCTATCTGACTGTTTTTTCATCAATTTTGTTTCTCCATTGATTTCTATGTGGAATGTGAAAATGATTATGCTATATTACTAACCTACATTTATATTGTTTAATGTCCCTTTTAATTACAATCTTATAGTAATTTTCTCCTGCTCTTTATTTATAGTAAATAGGAATAAAATAAATAGGTTTGTAACTAATTATAAAGCTTTTGCCAGTGACAATTACTTTATTTCCACAAACTATTTCAGTGGACATAATAAATCACTGAAATGTAACATTATATTGAAGCTGCTTACAAATGAATTGAACATAATCCTTTTTCTCATGCTCAGAATGAATAAATAACATACAGAAAAATAACTGGGAGATAAACCAGCAATGATACATTGTAACACAAAGCAGATGAAAGTGTGACTTGGTTTTATCTTCATACAGACATAAATCAATTTATACCTTTTACTACAAATATTACCTCTTTATACTGTTTTATTGCTGATGGTATTCACAATTTGCACCCTATACACAGAACTGCAAAGCCTCTCCGCAGTACAGAGACGATGCTTGGGGGTCTTCGGAACTATCTGTCTGAGCATGAAGCCCATGCTATGGAATTAGGAATCATTCTCTAATCTTACAACAGTGCTCACAGTGATTGAAAAGGATCTTCCAGCTTCAGGGGTATGGAAATAGGAATTGTTCTCTATATTTACAATAGTGCTCACAGTGATTGCAACTTCAGGGGTATGGGATAAGGATTCATTCTCTACATTTACAATAGTGATCACAGTGATTGAGAGGGAGTGTGCAGCTTCAGGGGTATGGAAATAGGAATTGTTCTCTATATTTACAATAGTGCTCACAGTGATTGCAAGTGATTGTGCAACTTCAGGGGTATGGGATAAGGATTCATTCTCTACATTTACAATAGTGATCACAGTGATTGAGAGGGAGTGTGCAGCTTCAGAAGTATGGAATTAGGAATCATTCTCAAATCTTGCAATAGTGCTCCCAGTGATTGCAAAGGATTTTGCAGCTTCAGGGGTATGGGATTAGGAATCATTCTATAATCTTACAATAGTGCTCACAGGGATTAAAAGCGATCTTGCAGCTTCAGGAGTATGGGATTAGGAATAATTATCTAAATGTACAAATAGTGCTCACAGTGATTGAGAGGGATTGTGCAGCTTCAGGGGTATGGGATTAAGAATCATTCTCTAAATTTATAATAGTGCTCACACTGATTGAAAAGGATTGTGCAGCTTCAGGGGTAAGGAATTAGGAATCATTCTCTAATCTTACAATAGTGCTCACAGTGATTGCAAGGCATTGTGCAGCTTCAGGGGTATTGAATTAGGAATCATTCCCTAATCTTACAATAGTGATCAAACTGATTGAATGGGATTGTGCAGCTTCAGGGGTATGGAATTAGGAATCATTCTCTAATCTTACAATAGTGATCACACTGATTGAAAGGGATTGTGCAACTTTAGGGGTTTGGTATTAGGATTCATTCTCTAATCTTTCAATAGTGCTCTCACTGATTGAAAGGAGTTGTGCAGCTTCAGGGGTATGGAATTAGGAATCATTCTCTAAGCTTACAATAGTGCTTGCACTGATTGAAAGGGATTGTGCATCTTCAGGGGTATGGAATTTGGAATCATTCTCTCGTTTTACAATAGTGATCATACTGGTTGAAAGGGATTGGGCAGCATCATGGGTATGGAATTAGAAATCATTCTCTAATCTTACCATAGTGATCACAGTGATTGAAAGGGATTGTGCAGCTTTAGGGTTATGGAATTAGGAATCATACTCTACACTTACAATAGTACTCACACTGATTGAAAGGGATTGTGCAGATTCAGGGGTATGGTATTAGGAATCATTCTCTAATCTTACAATAGTGATCACACTGATTGCAAGAGGTTGTGCAGCTTCAGGGGTATGGAATTAGGAATCATTCTCTCTTCTTACAATAGTGATTACACTGATTGCAAGGGGTTGTGCAGCTTCAGGGGTATGGAATTAGGAATCATTCTCTCGTCTTACAATAGTGATTACACTGATTGAAACGATTGTGCAGCTTCAGGCCTATTGAATTAGGAATAATTTTCTAATATTTAAATAGTGTTTACACTGATTTCAAGGGATTGTGCAGCTTTAGGGGTATGGAATTAGGAATAATTCTCTATTCTTACAATAGTGCTCACAGTAATTGCAAGGGATTGTGCAGCTTCAGGGTTATGGAATTAGGAATCATTCTCTATTCTTACACTAGTGCTCACAGTAATTGCAAGGGATTGTGCAGCTTCAGGGGTATGGAATTAGGAATCATTTTCTAAACTTACAAGTTGTGTCTTTTATGTCAATGGCAAAAGTAAATAAAAAACCATCAGCTCATTCTTTTAATAACAATAACTCCCAAAGAAAAAGGCTGTAGGTGTCCTTAGGGGGAGGATGGTTGTAAGCAGGATAATAGTGAGCTTGGGTGTCGAGGAGGAACATTAAACATTAAATGGATGGACTTGTAGATTTAGTTACAGAAAGGTCATTGGTTGCTTTAGAAGGTTAGTGCCTGTGGAACTTAGTGGCCTTTCAAACTTTCCTCTAAAACTCTCTGTCCCTAAAGGAACATTTACAACATGTGACTACTAAAGATATCTAAGTCTAAGTTCCATGGTATATCCTGCTAATAACTTTTATTAATAGTATTGTTTTATATATTTTTACACTAACCAACTTTATTGAAAAATATTTACAGACATAAGAAGCATTTTTATTTATTTTATTTTTTTAAAACTCACCATCTCTGCAAATTAGATAAATATAACATGGTCCTTTATTGGTAAAGGTTGGCAAACCCTCATATATATGTTGCAAAATTGTAAGGAATTCATAAGAATGGAGCTAGGCTTTACGACCTATCTTAACTGAAGCACAGTCAGAGCAAGCACATGATTGGTTGATCGATCTGGTAGGTAGTGGTTCAAGGCTATTTGAAACAAGATCAGGAAGGATCTTAAAGGGACAGTGTACTGTAGAATTGTTAAAGAAAGAGAACAGCACTCCATGAGATAGAACAGAAGCTGGAATAACTTCCATGCATGTTCATTTTTATTGAATTCCTCAGGGTGCCAGTTCTTTTTGCACACTACGCCCCTTCACAGAGAAAAAAATATCCTGAAGCATATCAGTCTGACCCTGCCCAATGACAGTCCAGCGCCGAAATACCAGGCAATTCTTCTCTGAACAAGGGAAGCAACAACCCCAGACGATCGTTTCGGCCTCCTATGGGCCTCGTCAGTGAGGTGCAGTTGTATCTCTCTAAGGGCAAGTGTGCATGGAGTCCACGTCTGGTTTCCCCATTACTCTTAGGGTGACCCAAGAATAATTTGCATAAAAAGTCAAAGAGAGAGAACAGCACTCCATGAGATAGAACAGAAGCTGGAATAACTTCCATGCATGTTCATTTTTATTGAATTCCTCAGGGTGCCAGTTCTTTTTGCACACTACGCCCCTTCACAGAGAAAAAATATCCTGAAGCATATCAGTCTGACCCTGCCCAATGACAGTCCAGCGCCGAAATACCAGGCAATTCTTCTCTGAACAAGGGAAGCAACAACCCCAGACGATCGTTTCGGCCTCCTATTGGCCTCGTCAGTGAGGTGCAGTTGTATCTCTCTAAGGGCAAGTGTGCATGGAGTCCACGTCTGGTTTCCCCATTACTCTTAGGGTGACCCAAGAATAATTTGCATAAAAAGTCAAAGAGAGAGAACAGCACTCCATGAGATAGAACAGAAGCTGGAATAACTTCCATGCATGTTCATTTTTATTGAATTCCTCAGGGTGCCAGTTCTTTTTGCACACTACGCCCCTTCACAGAGAAAAAATATCCTGAAGCATATCAGTCTGACCCTGCCCAATGACAGTCCAGCGCCGAAATACCAGGCAATTCTTCTCTGAACAAGGGAAGCAACAACCCCAGACGATCGTTTCGGCCTCCTATGGGCCTCGTCAGTGAGGTGCAGTTGTATCTCTCTAAGGGCAAGTGTGCATGGAGTCCACGTCTGGTTTCCCCATTACTCTTAGGGTGACCCAAGAATAATTTGCATAAAAAGTCAAAGAGAGAGAACAGCGCTCCATGAGATAGAACAGAAGCTGGAATAACTTCCATGCATGTTCATTTTTATTGAATTCCTCAGGGTGCCAGTTCTTTTTGCACACTACGCCCCTTCACAGAGAAAAAATATCCTGAAGCATATCAGTCTGACCCTGCCCAATGACAGTCCAGCGCCGAAATACCAGGCAATTCTTCTCTGAACAAGGGAAGCAACAACCCCAGACGATCGTTTCGGCCTCCTATGGGCCTCGTCAGTGAGGTGCAGTTGTATCTCTCTAAGGGCAAGTGTGCATGGAGTCCACGTCTGTTTTCCCCATTACTCTTAGGGTGACCCAAGAATAATTTGCATAAAAAGTCAAAGAGAGAGAACAGCACTCCATGAGATAGAACAGAAGCTGGAATAACTTCCATGCATGTTCATTTTTATTGAATTCCTCAGGGTGCCAGTTCTTTTTGCACACTACGCCCCTTCACGGAGAAAAAATATCCTGAAGCATATCAGTCTGGCCCTGCCCAATGACAGTCCAGCGCCGAAATACCAGGCAATTCTTCTCTGAACAAGGGAAGCAACAACCCCAGACGATCGTTTCGGCCTCCTATGGGCCTCGTCAGTGAGGTGCAGTTGTATCTCTCTAAGGGCAAGTGTGCATGGAGTCCACGTCTGGTTTCCCCATTACTCTTAGGGTGACCCAAGAATAATTTGCATAAAAAGTCAAAGAGAGAGAACAGCACTCCATGAGATAGAACAGAAGCTGGAATAACTTCCATGCATGTTCATTTTTATTGAATTCCTCAGGGTGCCAGTTCTTTTTGCACACTACGCCCCTTCACAGAGAAAAAATATCCTGAAGCATATCAGTCTGACCCTGCCCAATGACAGTCCAGCGCCGAAATACCAGGCAATTCTTCTCTGAACAAGGGAAGCAACAACCCCAGACGATCGTTTCGGCCTCCTATGGGCCTCGTCAGTGAGGTGCAGTTGTATCTCTCTAAGGGCAAGTGTGCATGGAGTCCACGTCTGGTTTCCCCATTACTCTTAGGGTGACCCAAGAATAATTTGCATAAAAAGTCAAAGAGAGAGAACAGCACTCCATGAGATAGAACAGAAGCTGGAATAACTTCCATGCATGTTCATTTTTATTGAATTCCTCAGGGTGCCAGTTCTTTTTGCACACTACGCCCCTTCACAGAGAAAAAATATCCTGAAGCATATCAGTCTGACCCTGCCCAATGACAGTCCAGCGCCGAAATACCAGGCAATTCTTCTCTGAACAAGGGAAGCAACAACCCCAGACGATCGTTTCGGCCTCCTATGGGCCTCGTCAGTGAGGTGCAGTTGTATCTCTCTAAGGGCAAGTGTGCATGGAGTCCACGTCTGGTTTCCCCATTACTCTTAGGGTGACCCAAGAATAATTTGCATAAAAAGTCAAAGAGAGAGAACAGCACTCCATGAGATAGAACAGAAGCTGGAATAACTTCCATGCATGTTCATTTTTATTGAATTCCTCAGGGTGCCAGTTCTTTTTGCACACTACGCCCCTTCACAGAGAAAAAATATCCTGAAGCATATCAGTCTGACCCTGCCCAATGACAGTCCAGCGCCGAAATACCAGGCAATTCTTCTCTGAACAAGGGAAGCAACAACCCCAGACGATCGTTTCGGCCTCCTATGGGCCTCGTCAGTGAGGTGCAGTTGTATCTCTCTAAGGGCAAGTGTGCATGGAGTCCACGTCTGGTTTCCCCATTAATCTTAGGGTGACCCAAGAATAATTTGCATAAAAAGTCAAAGAGAGAGAACAGCACTCCATGAGATAGAACAGAAGCTGGAATAACTTCCATGCATGTTCATTTTTATTGAATTCCTCAGGGTGCCAGTTCTTTTTGCACACTACGCCCCTTCACAGAGAAAAAATATCCTGAAGCATATCAGTCTGACCCTGCCCAATGACAGTCCAGCGCCGAAATACCAGGCAATTCTTCTCTGAACAAGGGAAGCAACAACCCCAGACGATCGTTTCGGCCTCCTATGAGCCTCGTCAGTGAGGTGCAGTTGTATCTATCTAAGGGCAAGTGTGCATGGAGTCCACATCTGGTTTCCCCATTACTCTTAGGGTGACCCAAGAATAATTTGCATAAAAAGTCAAAGAGAGAGAACAGCACTCCATGAGATAGAACAGAAGCTGGAATAACTTCCATGCATGTTCATTTTTATTGAATTCCTAAGGGTTCCAGTTCTTTTTGCACACTACGCCCCTTCACAGAGAAAAAATATCCTGAAGCATATCAGTCTGACCCTGCCCAATGACAGTCCAGCGCCGAAATACCAGGCAATTCTTCTCTGAACAAGGGAAGCAACAACCCCAGACGATCGTTTCGGCCTCCTATGGGCCTCGTCAGTGAGGTGCAGTTGTATCTCTCTAAGGGCAAGTATGCATGGAGTCCACGTCTGGTTTCCCCATTACTCTTAGGGTGACCCAAGAATAATTTGCATAAAAAGTCAAAGAGAGAGAACAGCACTCCATGAGATAGAACAGAAGCTGGAATAACTTCCATGCATGTTCATTTTTATTGAATTCCTCAGGGTGCCAGTTCTTTTTGCACACTACGCCCCTTCACAGAGAAAAAATATCCTGAAGCATATCAGTCTGACCCTGCCCAATGACAGTCCAGCGCCGAAATACCAGGCAATTCTTCTCTGAACAAGGGAAGCAACAACCCCAGACGATCGTTTCGGCCTCCTATGGGCCTCGTCAGTGAGGTACAGTTGTATCTCTCTAAGGGCAAGTGTGCATGGAGTCCACGTCTGGTTTCCCCATTACTCTTAGGGTGACCCAAGAATAATTTGCATAAAAAGTCAAAGAGAGAGAACAGCACTCCATGAGATAGAACAGAAGCTGGAATAACTTCCATGCATGTTCATTTTTATTGAATTCCTCAGGGTGCCAGTTCTTTTTGCACACTACGCCCCTTCACAGAGAAAAAATATCCTGAAGCATATCAGTCTGACCCTGCCCAATGACAGTCCAGCACCGAAATACCAGGCAATTCTTCTCTGAACAAGGGAAGCAACAACCCCAGACGATCGTTTCGGCCTCCTATGGGCCTCGTCAGTGAGGTGCAGTTGTATCTCTCTAAGGGCAAGTGTGCATGGAGTCCACGTCTGGTTTCCCCATTACTCTTAGGGTGACCCAAGAATAATTTGCATAAAAAGTCAAAGAGAGAGAACAGCACTCCATGAGATAGAACAGAAGCTGGAATAACTTCCATGCATGTTCATTTTTATTGAATTCCTCAGGGTGCCAGTTCTTTTTGCACACTACGCCCCTTCACAGAGAAAAAATATCCTGAAGCATATCAGTCTGACCCTGCCCAATGACAGTCCAGCGCCGAAATACCAGGCAATTCTTCTCTGAACAAGGGAAGCAACAACCCCAGACGATCGTTTCGGCCTCCTATGGGCCTCGTCAGTGAGGTGCAGTTGTATCTCTCTAAGGGCAAGTGTGCATGGAGTCCACGTCTGGTTTCCCCATTACTCTTAGGGTGACCCAAGAATAATTTGCATAAAAAGTCAAAGAGAGAGAACAGCACTCCATGAGATAGAACAGAAGCTGGAATAACTTCCATGCATGTTCATTTTTATTGAATTCCTCAGGGTGCCAGTTCTTTTTGCACACTACGCCCCTTCACAGAGAAAAAATATCCTGAAGCATATCAGTCTGACCCTGCCCAATGACAGTCCAGCGCCGAAATACCAGGCAATTCTTCTCTGAACAAAGAACTGGCACTCTGAGGAATTCAATAAAAATGAACATGCATGGAAGTTATTCCAGCTTCTGTTCTATCTCATGGAGTGCTGTTCTATCTCATGGAGTGCTGTTCTCTCTCTTTGACTTTTTATGCAAATTATTCTTGGGTCACCCTAAGAGTAATGGGGAAACCAGACGTGGACTCCATGCACACTTGCCCTTAGAGAGATACAACTGTACCTCACTGACGAGGCCCATAGGAGGCCGAAACGATCGTCTGGGGTTGTTGCTTCCCTTGTTCAGAGAAGAATTGCCTGGTATTTCGGCGCTGGACTGTCATTGGGCAGGGTCAGACTGATATGCTTCAGGATATTTTTTCTCTGTGAAGGGGCGTAGTGTGCAAAAAGAACTGGCACCCTGAGGAATTCAATAAAAATGAACATGCATGGAAGTTATTCCAGCTTCTGTTCTATCTCATGGAGTGCTGTTCTCTCTCTTTGACTTTTTATGCAAATTATTCTTGGGTCACCCTAAGAGTAATGGGGAAACCAGACGTGGACTCCATGCATACTTGCCCTTAGAGAGATACAACTGCACCTCACTGACGAGGCCCATAGGAGGCCGAAACGATCGTCTGGGGTTGTTGCTTCCCTTGTTCAGAGAAGAATTGCCTGGTATTTCGGCGCTGGACTGTCATTGGGCAGGGTCAGACTGATATGCTTCAGGATATTTTTTCTCTGTGAAGGGGCGTAGTGTGCAAAAAGAACTGGCACCCTGAGGAATTCAATAAAAATGAACATGCATGGAAGTTATTCCAGCTTCTGTTCTATCTCATGGAGTGCTGTTCTCTCTCTTTGACTTTTTATACTGTAGAATTGTTCCCAATGGCTGTAATAGTAGCTGCAGAGTATAAAATGCATGGGAAATTGCTTTTTGTTTTATTTTTGTACATGAAATAGCTGGTTTTGCTGAATGAAGTCTTAATCCATTGCTCTCAAGAACATACCTGTATAAATGCAGAAACATGCAGAAACAGCAGACCTCCTAAGTTTATCTATGTCTCAATACAATAATGTCTCCTTATCTTATTGTTGTGTTTATACAAAATAGCCAGTATTTACAGAGAGCAATTACAAATTGTATTACCTTTCTCTTCCACAAATCAACGGGCTGCTTCTTGCTACCTCTTGCTTACATAATTTTTTGTAGAAAATACGAAATTATTCATATTTCAGCAGAGGTGGTAGTTTCAATGGGCATAAACAATTATTTTAGATGACAAAATAAAGACAAAGGAGCAATCTATAAACAACTTGATGCACTCAAACAGGTAATTGGGGACATATTTAAGCAGGGATATTTTACTGTACAAAGTGCCTTTAACTCTAGTTAGTTCTTGAAGTTGCTATTTTGTCCTATCTAATGCAACCTTAACATAACAGCATTGCATATTTTGTTGGCTCTGGCATTTTGTCTTCCTTTATCTTGTAGATAAAGAATCCTGTTTGTATAAAACATTTCCACCAGCCTTCCAGGCTTAATTAGATTTGCCCATTACATACCACATGGCTCCTTGTAAGAAGATTTTTGTACTGTAGTTTTTAGCTCTGGTTCCCAATGTTCTTACATGGTTTTGGGTATCTCAGGGGTATTTTCCTGCACAAGCATGAGTCTATTGAGGAGGAAACCTTGGTAGAAATGCTGGGGGCTGTAGAAATGGCTGGTTCTAAAGTCATAGCGGTATTTCTCTAGAGGGAGCTAACATTGAGTAAAGTTCAGGTAACACTGCAACTGACTATGGTTATTAAAGGAACATGAAACCCAAAATTTAGGTAGAACATACAATTTTAAACAACTTTCAAGTTTACTTCTATTATCAAATTTAGTTAATTCTTTTGGTATCCTTTGTTGAAGGAGCAGCAATGCACTACTGATTTCTAACTGATCACATAAGTGAGCCAATGACAATCAGTATATATATATATATGTAGCCACCAATCAGCAGCTAGAACCTAGGTTTTTTGCTGCTCCTGAGCTTAACTAGATAAACCTTTCAGCAAAAAATAACAAGAGAAGGAAACAAATTAAAAAATAGAAGTAAATTGAAAAGTGGTTTAAAATTGTATGCTCTGTCTAAATCATGAATGTCTAATTATGACTTTTCTGTCCCTTTAAGCAGCCACCTTTGAGGGACAGTGGGATGGAAAGATGACCCTCAAACAGAACTGTGTGCCCAACCTTCATAAAGGGGTTACATTCACATTTAAAGATAGCTACATATCTTAAATCTTAAATGCACAGCTTAGTAAGGTTACTAATGAGTGGTAATGCCCGCTGGGCCACCACTAGAAATTTTGGGGGCCCTGACTTAACCATTGATCAGCCCCCCCCCTCCCCCCATTTGACAGGTGCAATTTTTGACCAAGTGACTAAAACGTATATGCACTTTTTTTCTTAAGTATAGTCAAACTTGGAAATGTTGTAAAGGTGGTAACACACAAACACACAGACACACTCATACACTGAAACACACACACACTCACACATAAGGATTCACATATAGACACTCTAGCAGACCCGCAAAGAAAGACACAAACACACTCAAACAGCCAAACAGACACTTAGCACTTGTTTACATTGACCTGACAAGTAATGAGGTAGACTACAGATTTACAAAACAAAATTTGGATTTCTTATTATCTTTATGCAAACTAAATGTTGACAACAGCATGCAGTGGCTGAAAGGAAGGTCCCTGAACTGCCTAAACAATAATTTAAAAGTTAAATGGTGGATTGGTGACTTCCCGAAAGGTCTCATTAGTCTCAAAGTCTGTAGAAAGATGTGAATATTCAGTAGTAACGTCAAAATGTCCTAAAAAGGAACAGACAATGGACACACACACATTCAAACTTGCACATACACCCAAGGAAACACAGACAGAGACAGCCTCAGAAAACACACAAAGACATACTCACACTCTCACAAAGACACCCATAGAAAAAGCACAAAGACATACACACACTCTCACAGAGACACCCATAGAAAAAGCACAAAGACATACACACACTCTCACAGAGACACCCATAGAAAAAGCACAAAGACATACACACACTCTCACAGAGACACCCATAGAAAAAGCACAAAGACATACGGACACACCCTCACAAACATACACAGAAAATGCACAAAGACATACACATCCACCCTCACAGAGAGACCTACAGAAAAAAAAATACATACACACACATAGAGACACAAACAAAAGCACAAAGGAATAAACACAGACACCCACAGAAACACTCACAGGAGGTAAAATCTCTGCACATTGCATCCCCTAAATCAACAGCGTGTGACATGCATGATAAAAAAATTGCAGAAATTAAGAGATCACGTTTTAAAGAATCATATTTTTAAATAATAGTTGTTCTTGCCTCATGGGGCCCCCTGGCCCATTGGGCCCCTGACAGGAGTCACCCCTGTCACCCCCTTATGGTGGCCCTGGATGCACCTACATCACTTTTGATTGGCTCCGTGGTTATTGGCCATGTTCATCTCCAGGCCAGTATACCAGTAGTGCATTGCTTGTTATGTACTTAGGTCTCTTAAAGATAAATATGTGTGTTTGAAAAACTTTTTGGAGTTTTTTAAGCTTAAAGGGACATTCTAGTCAAAATTGAAGTGCACATAGATTAATTACATCTTTGAGTAGAAATATATTTGCAATATACATGTATTGGCAAAAATACTTCTGTTAAAAGTTATCACTGCTTTAGTGTTAGCGTTTTTCCCTGCATGTGCACGGGAATCATAGCTAGATATTCTCAGTGCACCAGCATTTTAAATACTGCAGCTGCTCAGAGCACAAGTTGGGCTTGTATCATGGCAGCAATTACCAAACTGCGTCATCACCAGATGGTACAAACAACTTAGGCTCGCTGATCAAATGCTGTGTAAAAAATGCTGGTGCATGGTAAATACTTAAATACATTTTAGAAACAGCTATAGCTTTTATTAGAAGCATTTTTGCTCATACATATATATTGCAAAAATGCTTCTATTCAAAACCAAAATTCATCAACGTGGATTCCAATTTTGGCTGGAATGTCCCTTTAAGAACAATACATTTTCATATAAACTCTTGTGATATTTAAAACTTCTCTTGTGAGAACATGACAGTAGGATGGATTTGTCTGACAAGGTAGATTAATGGAAGAGAGAACTGAATGCTTGATTGTCTATCAGGAACACTTTCACACATTTTAATAAAAACCACAGTATTGTCTTCCACAGATGTATTTCTTATGACTCTATCTGGTTCTATGACTATTTATGTTCATGTGTTTCCATAAAAGCAATTCTAATCATGTTATCATTATTCTCACACATCTCTGAGCTTACATTAAGATATAAATATCTAGAACAGTTTTTCTAGGATTCTTCATGTTTATAGATCTCTCTATACACTAATGCTTCTAAATATTACTATAAATCATTAGCTTGCCTAATTTGTTTCAAGCAACTGTTTAACCGCTGCTTCTATGTATCATTTATTTACACAGTTTTATTTCACTGTCACTACATTACTGAGATTAAGTTAATGATAGGAATCTCATTTAAATTCATTAGTCAATTTGAAAATGTGTGTCCTTTATATACAATTCATAAAACTAAAGGAAAGCAATGCCCCAATGTCATTCAGAGTAATAAAGATTAATCCAGACCCTCCTCTTCCTCTTGCAAAAAATGTAACTATTAGCCAAAGTTACAAAGCCTACCAGGGGGTCGATCCGATATAAAGCGTCGCCCGCAAAAGCCGGCGACGCCAATATTTACGCTGATTTGGTATCCTATATACGGCGTAACCTAGAAGTTACGCGCGTATATTTCTGCCGTCGCCCGTAGTTTTTTGGGCCATAGGCAGGTATACCAAACCAGCGCAGTTTGGTATCCAATATGCAGCGTAAGGACTTACGTGGCGAAAATGGAGAAAACTTACTCCATTTTCACCTCGCCACAAAAAGCAGCCGTAAGAAGCCTTACGCTGACTATTGGAGCCCCGTAACTCCCTAAACTAACTAGAAAATAAACCTAACACCTAACGCATGCGCAATGTCTATCTCCCTGTCAACCGCGATCTTCTAAAATAAACCTAACACCTAACGCATGCGCAATGTCTATCTACCTGTCAACCGCGATCCCCCCCCCCCCCCGAAATCCCTAATAAAGTTATTACCCCCTAAACCGCCGCTCCCAGACCCCGCCGCCATCTACATAAACTAACCCCCTACTGTGACCCCTAAAACCGCCGCCATCTACCTTATCTATCCCCTAATCTGACCCCTTACACCGCCGCCACCTATATAAAAATTATTAACCCCTAATCTAATCCCCCTATACCGCCGCCAGCTATATTAATATTATTAACCCCTAATGTAAGCCCCTTACACCGCCGCCATCTCTATTAAAATGATTAATACCTAATTTAATCTACCTACCCCGCCGCCAGCTATATTATCTATATTAACCCTAAGTATATTATAGTTAATATAGGTATTACATTATATATATTAACTATATTAACCCTAATTATATTAGGGTTAATATAGTTAATATAGTTACTATAGTATTTATATTAACTATATTAACTCTATCTAACCCTAACACCCCTAACTAAATTTATTTTAAATTAATCTAATTCATTTATAAACTAAAATATTCCTATTTAAATCTAAATACTTACCTATAAAACAAACCCTAAGATAGCTACAATATAATTAATAATTACATTGTAGCTATGTTAGGGTTAATATTTATTTTACAGGTAAATTGTTAATTATTTTAACTAGGTATAATAGATATTAAATAGTTATTAACTATTTAATATCTACCTAGTTAAAATAATTACCCAATTACCTGTAAAATAAATCCTAACCTAAGTTACAAATACACCTACACTATCAATAAATTTAATAAACTACAAACATCTATCTAAAAATACAATTAAATTAACTAAACTAAATTACAAAAAAAAACAAACACTAAATTACAAAAAATAAAAAAAAGATTACAAGATATTTAAGCTAATTACACCTATTCTAAGCCTCCTAATAAAATAATAAACCCCCAAAATAAAAAAAATTCCCTGCCCTATTCTAAATTAAACAAATTTCAAAGCTCTTTACCTTACCAGCCCTTAAAAGGGCCTTTTGTGGGGCATGCCCCAAAGAATTCATCTCTTTTGCATTTCAATAAATATACAATACCCCCCCCCCATTACAACCCACCACCCACATACTCCTATTCTAAAACCACCCAAACCCCCCTTAAAAAAGCCTAACACTACCCCCCTGAAGATCTCCCTACCTTGTCTTCACCACACCGGGCCGAACTCCTGATCCGATCCGGGCGATGTCTTCCTCCAAGCGGCAAAGAAGAATTCTTCCTCCGGCGACGTCTTCCTCCAAGCGGCAGCAAAGTCTTCATTCTTCCGGCGGCATCTTCAATCTTCTTTCTTCGCTCCGCCGCCGCGGAGCATCCATCCTGGCCGACTGCTGTACTTGGAATGAGGTACCTTTAAATGACGTCATCCAAGATGGCGTCCGCCGAATTCCGATTGGCTGATAGGATTCTATCAGCCAATCGGAATTAAGTTAGAAAAATCTGATTGGCTGATTGAATCAGCCAATCAGATTTAAGTTCAATCCGATTGGCTGATCCAATCAGCCAATCAGATTGAGCTCGCATTCTATTGGCTGTTCCGATCAGCCAATAGAATGCGAGCTCAATCTGATTGGCTGTTCGGATCAGCCAATCGGATTGAACTTGAATCTGATTGGCTGATTCAATCAGCCAATCAGATTTTTCTAACTTAATTCCGATTGGCTGATAGAATCCTATCAGCCAATCGGAATTCGGCGGACGCCATCTTGGATGACGTCATTTAAAGGTACCTCATTCCAAGTACAGCAGTCGGCCAGGATGGATGCTCCGCGGCGGCGGAGCGAAGAAAGAAGATTGAAGATGCCGCCGGAAGAATGAAGACTTTGCTGCCGCTTGGAGGAAGACGTCGCCGGAGGAAGAATTCTTCTTTGCCGCTTGGAGGAAGACATCGCCGGAGGAAGAATTCTTCTTTGCCGCTTGGAGGAAGACATCGCCCGGATCGGATCAGGAGTTCGGCCCGGTGTGGTGAAGACAAGGTAGGGAGATCTTCAGGGGGGTAGTGTTAGGCTTTTTTAAGGGGGGTTTGGGTGGTTTTAGAATAGGGGTATGTGGGTGGTGGGTTGTAATGGGGGGGGGTATTGTATATTTATTGAAATGCAAAAGAGATGAATTCTTTGGGGCATGCCCCACAAAAGGCCCTTTTAAGGGCTGGTAAGGTAAAGAGCTTTGAAATTTGTTTAATTTAGAAAAGGCCGGGAATTTTTTTTATTTTGGGGGTTTATTATTTTATTAGGGGGCTTAGAATAGGTGTAATTAGCTTAAATATCTTGTAATCTTTTTTTTATTTTTTGTAATTTAGTGTTTGTTTGTTTTTGTAATTTAGTTTAGTTAATTTAATTGTATTTTTAGATAGATGTTTGTAGTTTATTAAATTTATTGATAGTGTAGGTGTATTTGTAACTTAGGTTAGGATTTATTTTACAGGTAATTGGGTAATTATTTTAACTAGGTAGATATTAAATAGTTTATAACTATTTAATATCTATTATACCTAGTTAAAATAATTAACAATTTACCTGTAAAATAAATATTAACCCTAACATAGCTACAATGTAATTATTAATTATATTGTAGCTATCTTAGGGTTTGTTTTATAGGTAAGTATTTAGATTTAAATAGGAATATTTTAGTTTATAAATGAATTAGATTAATTTAATATAAATTTAGTTAGGGGTGTTAGGGTTAGATAGAGTTAATATAGTTAATATAAATACTATAGTAACTATATTAACTATATTAACCCTAATATAATTAGGGTTAATATAGTTAATATATATAATGTAATACCTATATTAACTATAATATACTTAGGGTTAATATAGATAATATAGCTGGCGGCGGGGTAGGTAGATTAAATTAGGGGTTAATCATTTTAATAGAGATGGCGGCGGTGTAAGGGGCTTACATTGGGGGTTAATAATTTTAATATAGATGGCGGCGGTGTTAGGGGCTCACTTTAGGGGGTTATAGATATAATATAGCTGGCGGCGGGGTACGGGAGCGGCGGTTTAGGGGTTAATAACTTTATTAGGTTGCGGCGGGGTACGGGAGCGGCGGTTTAGGGGTTAATAGCTTTTTTATTGTTAGGCTAGTGAGGGGGGATAGCGGATAGAGGGTTAGACAGTGCGGGCTATGTTAGGGAGGCGTGTTAGACAGTGCGGGCTATGTTAGGGAGGCGTGTTAGACAGTGCGGGTGTTTTAGACTTTAGTCAGGTTTTATAGGTGCCGGCAGTTTCTAACGTGCCGCAAGTCACTGGCGACGCCAGAAATTTGAACTTACGCAGATTTCTGGACATCGCTGGTTTGTCAGACTTACGGCACGTTAGCATCTGACGGCGACCTATATGGGATAGCTCGAGTTGCGAGCTGAAACTGCGGGCGACGCCGGTTCCCTCGCTTGCGCCGCAAACTGCGATCTATATCGGATCGCGCCCCTGATTGGTTATTTATTAATCAATCTTGATTATACAAAAAAAAAAAAATACATTTACTTTTTCATGGAGGTAATTCCTTCCTGATAATGAATGTAAAGTTTAATGAAAAAGGGAGTCCGTTTTTTAAAAAAAAATACTTCTTTTTTTAAATATTTACTTATGTTTTTGGAAAACAGACCGGTAATCCTCCGCCCACATCTCCTGCTGTAGTTAGCACAGCGAAGACGAATCCGGCTTCCTCCAATCGTTCAGTTCCCCCATTGGCGTCCAGCTGGGCACTTATTCATTTTACTTTAGATTCACTTTAAGAACTCCACATGAAGATCCATGAGTTTAATAAATGTTCAAAAAAATATATGATCAGCTAATCTGTAATCTGGGGACGGGCAGGGATATGACAATACCAATTTTCTTATTTATTTATTTTTTTTTTTTTTTCTTTTTACTTTTCCATAGTATTCTTTTAAAAGTAATTTTCATCTATATAAAATAAATCCCTCTCTCTGTACAAGTGTAAATATAATAACTCCCCTTCACTGTCACTAATAATGTCACCCAGTACTATCATGCAGGTGATTATTGTTACAAGGCAGAGTGACATCAGAGGACACTCTGCACATGGTGGCACAATGATGCTTGGCACGTGCTGGTGCCCCCCCACTAGACACAGTCTAGACATAGTTTAGCACAGGGAAAGGATAAGCACCCTGTATTGTGGTGTGTGATTGTTTTCATTTATAGGAGGTGGAGAGAGAGGAAGTTATTATATATGGATCATGTTTAGGTGAAATAGGAGGATATAGGAATGTTGCCACTTAAGATGATCACATAAGATGATGAGTAAGACTACACAGTGTATATGAGTCTGAGGCTGTCACATGATGCAGTTATGTGCACACTTACTGAGGCACCAGCTACTGAGCATGTGCAAGAGTACACAGTGTATATGTATATGAGTCTGATGGCTGTCACATGATACAGTTATATGAACACTTACTGAGGCACCAGTTACTACTGAGCATTTGCAAGAGTACACAGTATATATGTATATGAGTCTGATGGCTGTCACATGATACAGTTATATGCACACTTACTGAGGCACCAGTTACTACTGAGCATGTGCAAGAGTACACAGTGTATATGTATATGAGTCTGATGGCTGTCACATGATACAGTTATATGCACACTTACTGAGGCACCAGTTACTACTGAGCATGTGCAAGAGTACACAGTGTATATGTATATGAGTCTGATAGCTGTCACATGATACAGTTATATGAACACTTACTGAGGCACCAGTTACTACTGAGCATTTGCAAGAGTACACAGTATATATGTATATGAGTCTGATGGCTGTCACATGATACAGTTATATGCACACTTACTGAGGCACCAGTTACTACTGAGCATGTGCAAGAGTACACAGTGTATATGTATATGAGTCTGATGGCTGTCACATGATACAGTTATATGCACACTTACTGAGGCACCAGTTACTACTGAGCATGTGCAAGAGTACACAGTGTATATGTATATGAGTCTGAAAGCTGTCACATGATACAGTTATATGAACACTTACTGAGGCACCAGTTACTACTGAGCATTTGCAAGAGTACACAGTATATATGTATATGAGTCTGATGGCTGTCACATGATACAGTTATATGCACACTTACTGAGGCACCAGCTATTACTGAGCATGTGCAAGAGTACACAGTGTATATGCATATGAGTCTGATGGCTGTCACATGATACAGTTATATGCACACCTACTGAGGCACCAGCTAGTACTGAGCATGTGCAAGAGTACACAGTGTATATGTATATGAGTCTGATGGCTGTCACGTGATACAGTTAAATGCACACTTACTGAGGCACCAGTTACTACTCAGCATGTGCAAGAGTAAACAGTGTATATGTATATGAGTCTGATAACTGTCTCAAAATACAGTTCTATGCACATTTACTGAGGCACCAGCTACTACTGGGCATGTGCAAGAGCACACAGTGTATATGTATATGAGTTTGATGGCTGTCACATGATACAGTTATATGCACACTTACTGAGGTAACAGCTACTACTGAGCATGTGCAAGAGTACACAGTGTATATGTATATTAGTCTGATGACTGTCACATGATACAGTTATATGCACACTTACTGAGGCACCAGCTACTACTGAGCATGTGCAAGAGTACACAGTGTATATGTATATGAGAATGATGGCTGTCACATGATACAGTTATATGCACACTTACTGAGGCACCAGTTACTACTGAGCATGTGCAAGAATACACAGTGTATATGTACAGTATATGAGTCTAAAGTCTGTCACATGATACAGTTATATGCACACTTACTGAGGCACCAGCTACTACTGAGCATGTGCAAGAGTACACAGTTCATATGTATATGCGTCTGATGGCTGTCACATGATACAGTTATATGCACACTTACTGAGGCACCAGCTAATGTGCAAGAGTACACACTGTATATGTATATGAGTCTGATGGCTGTCACATGATACAGTTATATGCACACTTACTGAGGCACCAGCTACTAATGAGCATTTGCAAGAGTACACAGTGTATATGTATATGAGTCTGATGACTGTCACATGATACAGTTATATGCACACTTACTGGTGCACCAGCTACTAATGAGCATGTGCAAGAGTACACCGTGTATATGTATATGAGGCTGATGGTTGTCACATGATACAGTTATATGCACACTTACTGAGGCACCAGCTACTACTATGTGCAGCGTAAGCTGCATCCAGGTGGATTCCGAAAATGGCAGGGTGGTTCTGTCACCCCAATAGACTGCCCTTTGGGCAAGCTTTCCCACTAGTAGTTCCATAAAGTCCATATGTGCCAGTACAGTTAAAGGACAGTTTTTATTCTTTACTGCTTTGGCTTGCATGTAAGATTATCCTTTAGTATTTGGGCCTATTAAAATAAGAGGGAAAAGGCAATGGAGAAAGAGATGGGGATATATCAGAAGAGGGGCTGTAAATTCAGGGTAGCTGTCAGTTTTTTGGTTGCTACAGCAATGATCTGGATGCTTAGCAACTCCCAACATCCAGTAACATCACCACTGAATCCCACAAATGTGTGTGTGTCAGTCAGTTTATCCTAATGCAGAACATAGTTATATAAGTGTGGGGTCTAAGGGTAAGGATTACAGTGTTGGAGTTGTATACAGCAAGTGCATTATTTGTGTCTTAGTATTGCTGAACATTATGCGCACTGTCTTTTCTCTGTAATGAATGAGCATTTTTATAAATTCACCTTTCTTCTTGGCAAATCTTGTTCTCCTTCTCCCTTTGTATTCATTACAGATGATTCTGCAAGTTCTTGAATGCTGTTTCCCTGTCTAATTAATCCAGTGCAGTGAGATAAAACCCCTGCCTGAATCAGTGTGTCCTAATGTTCTGCTGATAGGGAACTTGTGTTCTGAAAATCATTAGCTTGTTTCAGACTGCAAAGTATTTCATTTAGGTTCTACTGAAACACCCACTGATTAGTCACAGAAAATCTCTTATTTTTTTAATAAATACTGTGTTATATCATATTTACTTTTGATATTAACCAGAACATATTTTATTTATGAAGTTTTGAATTAAAGGCAAGTCAAGATCACAAAATACTTGTAATAGGTTGATTTATTATTACCATGACTATAAGCTTAAAGGTATGCAAAACCCAAGATTTTCTTTCATGATTCAGATAGAGAGTACCTTTTTAAAGAACTTTCTATTTTTCTTCTATTATCAATTTCGCTTAATTCTCTTGGTATCCTTTATTGAAGGAGAAACAGTCCCTAATGGTAAGTCAATGAAAAGAGGCATATGTGTGCAGCCACCCATCAGCAGGCAGCTCCCGGCTCTTGAGCCTACCTATGTATGCTTTTCAACAATTGATACAAGGTGAACAAAGCAAATTAGACAATAGAAGTAAATTGGAAAATTGTTTAAAATTGTATGCTTTTTCTGAAACATGAAGGAAAATTTTGGGGTTTCAGGTTCCATTAAAGGTTTATTAAACTTGACATTTCAACAACACATAAAATGTTTTATTATTGCATATACATTCATTATTTATTTTGCAGCATTTGCTGTAGAACACATCTACACATTTGTTTGACTTTCTCCTAGGGAGAGTCGGGTTAATACTTTTAGGCAACCTGTGGGAGCTATTGTTTACTTTTCCCTCTCTCCCTAAACTTCTATTGTGTCACATGCTTTTAAAAGGCAGATTATCAGTTTTGCATCAACAATCATGATAGAAAAATAATTCTTTGCAATAGTAACTAAGTAGTATCTGTGCTAAACCTCCTTAAGGGAATTACAAGAGGGCACATGTGCAAACAGAGTTTTTACTATATCTGAATATTAGTTTGTCATTGGTTAGCAAGGATTCTTTTGTTTCATGGGACAGGGAAATCAGTGAAAAGAATAAACATAAAACAATGTACTCATTTTACAAAATAAAGCTGCAGTTTTCATTGCAAAATTATTCTTATATACAAAGCTTCAAAATCATATAGTTTACAATTTGTGTTTAATATCCCTTTAATAAAGAGACATTATACTTAGCTGTCCTCCTGTCTGTAAAGAAGGCTATACAGGGAACTGCCTTACCTCATTGTCTAGCAATAGTACATTGTTTCAGGAGAGGGGATCCTGCTCAAGACTGCCATACTCCTCTTTTCCTCTTTTGCTGTATTTATTGTTTGTTTTTTTCTGATTAAGAAAAATAACTATGCAATATATTGTTGTTATTATTTATTTTGCTACTTAAGGGATTAAATGCCTAACAGTCGCTAGCCGCAGAGAGAGGAAGGAGGGGCACCTCACGTGCACTTGAGGCTATCCACCCCTCTCACTTTTAGATTGGTCATCACTCCCCCCGTTCACCCTTTCCAGCGCAACAGGGCCGCTACCTCCCACCGTGAGGGTGTAAAGGAGTTCTACCCCCTAGTAAGGGTATCTGTCACTCAGCCGCTAACAAACCGGGTAAACAGAGGTGGTAGGAAGGAACCTATTTTACCGCTCTGGGCTTACTGAGGTTAGCCTGAGTAGGCATACCATTTGCCATTGCTCTTAAACTAAATTTGGTTGAAAGCCATCATTTAATAACAGGAAAGGGAGGGAGGGAAAAAACATCTCTGCACCGGATTCCAGGAAGAAGAGAGCCAGGAAGCTGATTTCTCCACTTTTTAAGGTGAGCAAGGGGGCTCCTCCCTCCTAAGCAACATTGTAGCCACTAACCTCCCTAGCCAGCCCTCTTCTCCTTTCACTCCCTACGGCCTTAACCCTTAGCTTGCTACAGGCCCAATTGTGCCCTACACTGCCTTAAGGGATTAAATGCCTAACAGTCGCTAGCTGCAGAGAGGGTACTCTTTAACTAACTACTTCTATAAAGAAAAATACAAACAACTTTTTATGGGTAAATTTTAACCGCCACAGGTTAAAAATATTTATTAACTTAAATAAATAATAATAACGAACCAACAAGGACTATGATGGCGGCTATAAAGAATGCTACAATACAAAACCCAGCACTGCTGGTGGTAAGTGGCCCAAACGGAATCTGCAGCAGAGAGGGACCTCTGCTCATGGAAATGCTACTAAGGGGTTAATGAGATCACGTGACCCACCCACAAGGGGAAGGAGGAGCACCTCATATGCACTTGAGGCTATCCACCCCTCTCACTTTTAGATTGGTCATCACTCCCCCCATTCACCCTTTCCAGCGCAACAGAGCTGCTACCTCCCGCCACAAGGTAGCATCGTCATGATAACTGTGCCGCCACAGAAGATATAAACCCAGCCGGACTTAGAGGAGGGTTGCTATGGCTCTACGGATATCCCTAATAAAAATATCTAGGGCTAAGGTCTCTAAATGTACCCTATCCTGCCTGTAATAGTGTACCTTGTCGGCCATGATGGACTCATGCTTAACTATGAATCCCTGATTTCCTGTGATGGTTCTACCAACTGATGAATTAATCTTTTTTCTAACTCTATAAGCTGCGCTATGGTTAGACATGTGACACCATTCCAGTCTTGGAATTATGTTGGACCAGCCGACCAACACGTTAGGTATCCGAGCCCGGATCCAGGCAATGTCTGCCTGCATAATTTTAATTAACTCCAAGACCGGGATGAAGCCCAAATCATTGCCTCTTAGATGAAGAATGATCACTTGAGGTTTACCCCATCGTACTAGGGCCTCCGAAATGCAGGATGGGAGTGAAGGCCAACACATCCCTCTTTCCCCTAACCATCTGACTGATACTAAATTAGAGGGGAATCCCAAATGTTGCCCCCCGGGAAGGGATTGACTGCGGATGGAGGTCCAGTGCACATAGGAGTGCCCCACGATCCAAATCCTCTTGGCACAGCTGGATGCTCCTGTAAAAACAAACAGAGTTAGCACTGGAACCAAACAATTAGTCAACAACAACCAGTCAAACATAACTCTTATATCTATCAGAACGCCATCTACCCAACTGGCGAATGGTGTCCGCGGAAGAACCCCGCAAAGAAGCATTTGTAGCAGCCCCTATACGGAATGAATGAGGGGCTATCTTAGACACATCCAAACTGGTGTGGGAGGCAGCCCTAGCTAGAACTCTGCGGAACTGGAACAGTGATAGCGAAGTTCCATTGGCGTGCATTAAAAGGGGGCCCTGCTTTGCTGGCCTATACTCTAAAAACTGGTTAATGGAAAATTATTATTTATTTTGCTACTTTTTCTTTAAACTCAGGAAAAGGGAAATACATTCTAATAAAAAAAACCATTTAAACCGTTCAGAACATTTTATTTTACATTCAAATGGAGTTGTTTCCTCTTTTTTTATTTTTTGCAGTTCAACGTTTAAAGGGACAGTCTACTTGAAAATTGTTATTGCTTAAAAAGATAATCCTTTATTACCCATTCCCTGGGTTTGTATAACCAACACTGTTATATTAATATGCATTTTACCTATTTGATTACTGTATTTAAGCCCCTGCAGACTGCCAATTATCTCAGTGTCTTTTTTTTTTTTACAATCTTACATTTTAGCCAATTAATGCTGGTTGACATTATCATTCTCCACATGTATCAATAAATCCACAGCATCATATGTCCTTAAAGTCCAGTAACATTATTAAAGCATAAAACAAAAAGTCATGCAATGCTTAAGCTTTGCAGGCCCTTAATCATGCATAACAACCTATTCACCTGTGTCAGATAAAAGGTAAAAATCTCCAACATCAAACTTGAATTTATTAACCCATTAAGTCACTTTAAAAAAAATATACTGCCACCTAGTGGTACTAAAACATTATACAATTATAAAACAATACATCTTAAAATACCACAAACATGTGTTAAATGTTCCATAAATTCTATTCCTTTGGAGAGCAGGGAGTTTAAATTATGCCTTTGTGATTTAAACCCTAGATGTGGTAATAGAGATAGATACATTACTGAAAAGAATGTTGGATGTTATCCCTATCTAGGGTGTACTAATTGTAACTCATGTCATTAAGGGCCGTGAATTTGTTCATCCAAGGAGTGGTCATGCATTTAAATACTACACATGTGAGTCAAAATTTGTGGTATACTTGATTAAATGCCTTTGTTAAAAAAATGATGTAGGTGAAATGACTCGAACGATGAGGGAGAGATTAAATTAACATAAATCTAATATTAGAAAAAAAAGGGCAAACAGGTCACTGTAGCATGCCATTTTGTAGAATGTGGACATCAGATTAATCAATTAAAATGGCAAATAATTGATTAGATAGATATACCTAAGAGAGGGCAATAGAGAACACATTAAAAAGGGAGGCTTTTTTGGATCCGTAGATTGGATACTATGCCCCCAAAGGGCTTGAATAGGGTATTGGATATCAGTGTTTCTCTAAAGTGTCTATAATATATCTGTTGCTCTCTGCTCCCCCAATGAATAACATTGGTTTAATGTAACTAATTTAATATAGAAAAAGTGCATATGGGACATTTAACCCATCTTTGTGTTATTTTAAGATGTACATTTAAAAAAAAAAAAATGTTTCTAATACCACTATGTATTTGTTCATTTCCTGACTTCCTGGATTCCAGGAGAGAGATTCCTGAGGTACAGCACCCCTCACACACTTTTAGTGTGTATCCGAAAGGACCTTTATAGATGTGTTGACTCCATGCCATGCTTAACGGGTA
The DNA here is from genome assembly GCF_027579735.1 of Bombina bombina. Taxonomy (NCBI): domain Eukaryota; kingdom Metazoa; phylum Chordata; class Amphibia; order Anura; family Bombinatoridae; genus Bombina; species Bombina bombina. The sequence goes on along the minus strand of NC_069500.1, from coordinate 26,154,771 downwards.
AATTAACTTAGGTTTGGGATTGGAGCTCTGTACCTTTAAATCTGACACAGGTGAATGGGTTGTTATGCATGATTAAGGGCCTGCAAAACCTGAAATGTCACATGACCAGTTGTTTCATGCTTTACTAAAGTTACTGGTCATTGCTACATTTGCTGATTTAAGCTGGTGGTCTAATTTGCACCATCCTCATAGAGATCAGAGTCTTATTGCTGTTCACTGGCTGGGTTATGATTTTCCATGGGAGTGAGTACAATGTTATCTATATGGCATACATGAACTAGCACTGTCTGGCTATAGTGCAATATTATTAACAGCTAAAAAAAAAAAAGCACTGACAAAAGGGACATCCTTAGGGTTTATGAGTTAAACATGCTGCAGGATGTGCAGGGAGAAATATGAATAGTGCTGTCCATAAACATAATACCTGTTCCCTCCTGCACACCCTGCAGCATGTGTAACTCATAAGTGTCCAGGAAAGCATTTCTGAGGTGGCAACCATAGGCAGCCTGCAGGAGCTTATCAGACAATCTTAGAGGTTATAGAGTAAATTAATATAACGATGTTGGTTGTGCAAATCTGAAGAATGGGTATTAAAGATGTTATCTATCTTTTCAAACAATAAAACAACATTCAAGTAGACTGCCCATTTAATTGCACAAATATGTTGCATTGTAGTGTTTAATTGCACAAATATGTTGCATTACAGTATTTAATTGCACAAATATGTGGCATTGTAGTGTTTAATTGCACAAAAATGTTGCATTACAGTGTTTAATTGCACAAATATGTTGCATTACAGTGTTTAATTGCACACATATGTTGCATTGTAGTGTTTAATTGCACAAATATGTTGCATTGTAGTGTTTAATTCCACAAATATGTTGCATTACAGTGTTTAATTGCACAAATATGTTGCATTACAGTGTTTAATTGCACACATATTTTGAAATTCATTGTTTAATTGCTGGTACTTAATAGACATATTTTAACAACCCTTAATAATTTTAGTGCACTTTCCTTGAGCCATACTGCATTTTCTGGAACACGAATCCCAAATAACTGCAACTAGAAGGTGCCTGTAAAATCTCCTGTTTATAGCCACCAGCTCTGGGAAGATACTCTATTGTGATATTTACAATTCCTCTGTATGCAAATAGATAAATGATAGTTCGACAAAAGTACATTATTTTACATAGGTAAAGAAAGAGGTGTCAAGCAGACAAAAAAACACGATCGTCTGACGCGTTTCACGCCCCCTAGAGGCACTTATTCATAGACTTATTGGTTACTGTCAGAGTCCTTAGTCTGATATCTATAAACACAGACAAGAACCAATCAGGATTAGGACCACAATTTGCTGAGATCAACTAAGAGGTGTTGAGTGTAGCAGAAAGATACTGAATACTGCACAGTGCTACCAGGGAAAGCAGCAGTAGTTGTGTATCACCAAGCTGTGAATTACTGTTAGAGGATTTTGGGCTACTTAACCCTATGTCTGCCACCTGTGCTATAACTAAGCACCAAATAATTACAGGAGGGAGAAGTAATGCCAGTAAATCCCTTAGTGCAGAATATGCAAGTTAAAGTAATAATAATAAGCAATACATACTTATGGATCCAATAGAGCGCTATAAATAAAAGATAGTTCTGACCTGAATATACAATCAATACAGGAGATTAGCTGATAGCCAACTTAAGCTATAGAGATATGAAATAGGTATCAGAGGGTTCAGAGCTTACTATTTTCATGGTTAGCGAGTAGGGGGAGTAAGCGTTGTTGCATGACAGACATAAGCATAAACTTGGTTACAGTACCTGCAGTAGAGTTGAAGCAGGGTAGCAAGGAATGGAAGTTGGCACTTACATGCGGCGTGGATGTCCGGAGCCGGCTTTAGTTGCAGCGCTGGAATGTAGAGGAGTGAGCAGCAGGCGGATGACGTCACCGCTCCGGCAGAGAGGGCGCCCGGCTTGAGTGTAACTGTGCTGCAGTGTGAGAGGAGCTGCGGCCCAAGCTGACAGGTGAGTAGCGTGAAATTGGACACGCTGAACAGGAGGCACTGAGGTCAGCTAGTTGGTAGATAGGAGGAGAGGGCTTGGTGAAGGCAGCTAGGAGGAATTAAGCAGGTTCCTAAATCCGGAAAACGAAAGTAAAGCACTTGGTAAAGAACAGCGTTCACAGAGTGCTTGAGGCTAGGTACATAGAGGCTGTAATGCATCAATACTAAGCAAAGTAGATAGGGCCTGGGTCAGCTATAAATAGGTTAAATGATACACGTAATTCTTACAGTTGAAGACGTGGCAGATAGGTAGAATTTGATATAAGTCCTGACAGGATCCCCCCTTCAAGGAGCACCCCCGGTGATCAAGGACCAGGAGAATCGGGATTCCTCTGGTGAAAACGGGTGACCAGCCTAGGGCAAAAATGTTGGTGGCTGGCTCCCAAGAGTCATCATCTCGTGAGTAGCCCTTCCAACTTACGAGATATTGTAGAGCACCACGAAACACATGAGAATCGAGAATCTCTCGAACCTCATACTCCAGTTCAGGATCGATAACGACAGGGGGGTGGTAAAGATGTGATGAGGACTCCCTGACAACTCGGTATGGCTTTAGCAAGGAGACATGAAAGGTTGGATGGATTTTTAGGGTGTCAGGTAATGTGAGCCGAACGGCGTTTCAATCGGGAATGGTCCTATGTACAATGGAGAGAGTTTTTTCGAAGGGGTGTCCATCATGAGATTTTTTGTAGAGAGCCAAACCAAATCTCCTACATCATATCTCGGAGCAGGGGTCCTGTGTCTATCGTAATACTTTTTATACGTCATCTTAGCATTCTCAATAGAGGATTCAATAATTCTGAAATTGGAGGAGATTGTATCAGACAATTCAGAGATAGTGGGGGATAAGGAGTCCTGAGTAGGAAGTAGCTGAAAACTGGGATGGAATCCATAGTTAGAGAAGAATGGAGTTTGATTCGTTGTAGAATGTAACGTGTTGTTATAGCAGAATTCTGCGTAGGGTAGGTGGTCTGCCCAGAGATGCTGTTGAGTGGAACAGAAAGATCTTAGGAATTGTTCGAGCCACTGGTTACAACGTTCAGTTTGTCCATTGGACTGGGGATGATAAGCCGTCGTCAATCGTCTGTCAATGTTGAATAATTTACAGAACTCGTTCCAAAGTCTACTGGAAAATTGCGTGCCCCTGTCGCTGAGGATCATTTTGGGTAAGCCATGAAGTTTAACAACATTCGAGATCAAGAGGTGAACTGTTTCCAGAGAGGTAGGTAATTTCCTGAAGGGAAAGAAGTGACACATCTTGGAGAATAGATCCACAACAACCAAAATGGTGTTATATTTAGAAGATAATGGTAAGTCCACTATAAAATCTAGAGCTATTTCTGACCAAGGTTTTTTTGGAGTAGGTAGTGGCAGTAACAAGCCATATGTAGGTTCTTTCTTCCTTTTGGAAGTGGTACATGTGGTACATGACTTTACATGCTCTACAATATCAGAGGTCATGTTTGACCACCAATAATTTCTCTTGGTTAATTCTTGTGTTTTTGCAATACCAGGGTGACCAGCAAGCAAGGAATCATGGACAGAATGTAATAAGGATGGTCGAAGAAGGGGTGGAATGTATAAGCGGGTATAGTGATAATAACAACCATCTGGTTGGAGTTGTAGAAGATGTAGAGGTTTTGATTGATCTCTTTGTTGTTCTTCACGTACAATAGGAATAGAATCATAAGCGAAACAGATGAAATTTTGTGATGGAAGCAGGGATTGATGATGAAGTGGGGACGGAGTGTCCAGAGGTAGGCGGGAGAGAGCATCTGCTTTGTGTTTTTTTCCAGAGGGTTGATAAGCTATGAGAAAATTGAAACGAAAAAAGAACAGGTTCCATCTCACCTGTCTTGCAGAAAGCGTTCTAGTAGACTTCAAGTATTGAAGATTGCGATGATCAGTATAAATTAATGTTGGGATGGTAGTGCCTTCTAGAAGATGATGCCAATGTTCCAATGAAAGTTTTATAGCGAGCAGTTCCTTATCCCCGATTGGATAATTTTGCTGAGCCGGATTAAGGGTTCGTGAAAAGAAAGCTACTGGGTGCAAAGGCTTTTTGATATCCTGTCTCTGGGATAATACCGCTCCAACTGCATAATTCGAAGCGTCGACTTCTAGGACATATTGGAGTTTTGGGTCCGGAAAGTGCAAGATGGGTGCACTGTGAATTTTTGTTTGAACAAATCAAATGCTTTTTGTGACTCTTCTGTCCATTTAAAAGGTATATTGGCTTTTGTGAGTCTGGTCAATGGGATTGCTAACTTAGGCCTAGATTTGGAGTTCGGCGGTAGCCGTCAAAACCAGCGTTAGAGGCTCCTAACGCTGGTTTTGGGCGCCCGCTGGTATTTGGAGTCAGTGATTAAAGGGTCTAACGCTCACTTTTCAGCCGCGACTTTTCCATACCGCAGATCCCCCTACGCCATTTGCGTAGCCTATCTTTTCAATGGGATCTTTCTAACGCTGGTATTTAGAGTCGTTTCTGCAGTGAGCGTTAGAGCTCTAACGACAAGATTCCAGCCGCCTGAAAATAGCAGGAGTTAAGAGCTTTCTGGCTAACGCCGGTTTATAAAGCTCTTAACTACTGTACCCTAAAGTACACTAACACCCATAAACTACCTATGTACCCCTAAACCGAGCTCCCCCCACACCGCCGCCACTCGATTAAAATTTTTAACCCCTAATCTGCCGACCGCCACCTACGTTATACTTATGTACCCCTAATCTGCTGCCCCTAACCCCGCCGACCCCTGTATTATATTTATTCACCCCTAACCTGCCCCCCACAACGTCGCCGCCAGCTACTTACAATAATTAACCCCTAATCTTCCGACCGCAAATCGCCGCCACCTACGTTATCCCTATGTACCCCTAATCTGCTACCCCTAACACCGCCGACCCCTATATTATATTTATTAACCCTAATCTGCCCCCCTCAACGTCGCCGACACCTGCCTACACTTATTAACCCCTAATCTGCCGAGCGGACCTGAGCGCTACTATAATAAAGTTATTAACCCCTAATCCGCCTCACTAACCCGATCATAAATAGTATTAACCCCTAATCTGCCCTCCCTAACATCGCCGACACCTACCTTCAATTATTAACCCCTAAACTTCCGATCGGAGCTCACCGCTATTCTAATAAATGGATTAACCCCTAAAGCTAAGTCTAACCCTAACACTAACACCCCCCTAAGTTAAATATAATTTTTATCTAACGAAATTAATTAACTCTTATTAAATAAATTATTCCTATTTAAATCTAAATACTTACCTGTAAAATAAATCCTAATATAGCTACAATATAAATTATAATTATATTATAGCTATTTTAGGATTAATATTTATTTTACAGGCAACTTTGTAATTATTTTAACCAGGTACAATAGCTATTAAATAGTTATTAACTATTTAATAGTTACCTAGTTAAAATAATAACAAATTTACCTGTAAAATAAATCCTAACCTAAGTTATAATTAAACCTAACACTACCCTATCAATAAAATAATTAAATAAACTACCTACAATTACCTACAATTAACCTAACACTACACTATCAATACATTAATTAAACACAATTGCTACAAATAAATACAATTAAATAAACTAGCTAAAGTACAAAAAATAAAAAAGAACTAAGTTACAGAAAATAAAAAAATATTTACAAACATAAGAAAAATATTACAACAATTTTAAACTAATTACACCTACTCTAAGCCCCCTAATAAAATAACAAAGCCCCCCAAAATAAAAAATTCCCTACCCTATTCTCAATTAAAAAAGTTACAAGCTCTTTTACCTTACCAGCCCTGAACAGGGCCCTTTGCGGGGCATGCCCCAAGAATTTCAGCTCTTTTGCCTGTAAAAGAATAAATACAATACCCCCCCCCCCCCAACATTACAACCCACCACCCACATACCCCTAATCTAACCCAAACCCCCCTTAAATAAACCTAACACTAAGCCCCTGAAGATCTTCCTACCTTGTCTTCACCATCCAGGTATCACCGATCCGTCCTGGCTCCAAGATCTTCATCCAACCCAAGCGGGGGTTGGCGATCCATAATCCGGTCCAGAAGAGGCTCCAAAGTCTTCCTCCTATCCGGCAAGAAGAGGACATCCGGACCGGCAAACATCTTCTCCAAGCGGCATCTTCGATCTTCTTCCATCCGGTGCGGAGCGGGTCCATCTTGAAGCAGGCGACGCGGATCCATCCTCTTCTTCCGATGTCTCCCGACTAATGACGGTTCCTTTAAGGGACGTCATCCAAGATGGCGTCCCTCGAATTCCGATTGGCTGATAGGATTCTATCAGCCAATCGGAATTAAGGTAGGAATTTTCTGATTGGCTGATGGAATCAGCCAATCAGAATCAAGTTCAATCCGATTGGCTGATCCAATCAGCCAATCAGATTGAGCTCGCATTCTATTGGCTGTTCCGATCAGCCAATAGAATGCGAGCTCAATCTGATTGGCTGATGGGATCGGCCAATCGGATTGAACTTGATTCTGATTGGCTGATTCCATCAGCCAATCAGAAAATTCCTACCTTAATTCCGATTGGCTGATAGAATCCTATCAGCCAATCGGAATTCGAGGGACGCCATCTTGGATGACGTCCCTTAAAGGAACCGTCATTAGTCGGGAGACATCGGAAGAAGAGGATGGATCCGCGTCGCCTGCTTCAAGATGGACCCGCTCCGCACCGGATGGAAGAAGATCGAAGATGCCGCTTGGAGAAGATGTTTGCCGGTCCGGATGTCCTCTTCTTGCCGGATAGGAGGAAGACTTTGGAGCCTCTTCTGGACCGGATTATGGATCGCCAACCCCCGCTTGGGTTGGATGAAGATCTTGGAGCCAGGACGGATCGGTGATACCTGGATGGTGAAGACAAGGTAGGAAGATCTTCAGGGGCTTAGTGTTAGGTTTATTTAAGGGGGGGTTTGGGTTAGATTAGGGGTATGTGGGTGGTGGGTTGTAATGTTGGGGGGGGGGGGGGGTATTGTATTTATTCTTTTACAGGCAAAAGAGCTGAAATTCTTGGGGCATGCCCCGCAAAGGGCCCTGTTCAGGGCTGGTAAGGTAAAAGAGCTTGTAACTTTTTTAATTTAGAATAGGGTAGGGAATTTTTTATTTTGGGGGGCTTTGTTATTTTATTAGGGGGCTTAGAGTAGGTGTAATTAGTTTAAAATTGTTGTAATATTTTTCTTATGTTTGTAAATATTTTTTTATTTTCTGTAACTTAGTTCTTTTTTATTTTTTGTACTTTAGCTAGTTTATTTAATTGTATTTATTTGTAGCAATTGTGTTTAATTAATGTATTGATAGTGTAGTGTTAGGTTAATTGTAGGTAATTGTAGGTAGTTTATTTAATTATTTTATTGATAGGGTAGTGTTAGGTTTAATTATAACTTAGGTTAGGATTTATTTTACAGGTAAATTTGTTATTATTTTAACTAGGTAACTATTAAATAGTTAATAACTATTTAATAGCTATTGTACCTGGTTAAAATAATTACAAAGTTGCCTGTAAAATAAATATTAATCCTAAAATAGCTATAATATAATTATAATTTATATTGTAGCTATATTAGGATTTATTTTACAGGTAAGTATTTAGCTTTAAATAGGAATAAGTTATTTAATAAGAGTTAATTAATTTCGTTAGATGTAAATTATATTTAACTTAGGGGGGTGTTAGTGTTAGGGTTAGACTTAGCTTTAGGGGGTTAATACATTTATTAGAATAGCGGTGAGCTCCGATCGGAAGTTTAGGGGTTAATAATTGAAGGTAGGTGTCGGCGATGTTAGGGAGGGCAGATTAGGGGTTAATACTATTTATGATAGGGTTAGTGAGGCGGATTAGGGGTTAATAACTTTATTATAGTAGCGCTCAGGTCCGCTCGGCAGATTAGGGGTTAATAAGTGTAGGTAGGTGTCGGCGACGTTGTGGGGGGCAGATTAGGGGTTAATAAATATAACATAGGGGTCGGCGATGTTAGGGCAGCAGATTAGGGGTACATAGGGATAACGTAGGTGGCGGCGTTTTACGGAGCGGCAGATTAGGGGTTAAAAAAAATATGCAGGGGTCAGCGATAGCGGGGGCGGCAGATTAGGGGTTAATAAGTGTAAGATTAGGGGTGTTTAGACTCGGGGTACATGTTAGGGTGTTAGGTGCAGACGTAGGAAGTGTTTCCCCATAGGAATCAATGGGGCTGCGTTAGGAGCTGAACGCTGCTTTTTTGCAGGTGTTAGGTTTTTTTTCAGCTCAAACAGTCCCATTGTTTCCTATGGGAGAATCGTGCACGAGCACGTTTTTGAGGCCGGCCGCGTCCGTAAGCAACTCTGGTATCGAGAGTTGCTTTTGCGGTAAAAATGCTCTACGCTCCTTTTTTGGAGCCTAACGCAGCATTTGTTTTAACTCTCGATACCAGAGTTAAATTTATGGTGCGGCCAGAAAAAAGCCCGCGGAGCGTTAACAGCCCTTTTACCGCCGAACTCCAAATCTAGGCCTTAGAGAAGTCTTTTATAAATTTTCTATAAAAGTTAGCAAATCCCATGAAGGACTGTACCTGACGTCGTGTTTTTGGAGTAGGCCAGAACAGCATTTATTTTGTTGTTCTCCATGCGTATACCTGAGGGGAAAATTTCATAACCTAGAAATGAAATTGACTGGGAGTTGAATATACACTTCTCACCTTTGGCATACAAGAAATTAGATCTGAGCCTAGACAGAACTTGTCTAACATGGGACACATGTTGTTCAAAGGTTTTAGAATAGATCAAAATGTCATCCAGGTATACAACAATGAAAATATCTAGGATGTCTCTGAATAAATCATTGATGAGGTGCTGGAAAGTTGCGGGGGCATTGCATAACCCGAATGGCATGACGACGTACTCGAACAAGCCATAGCGAGTCCGAAACGCCGTCAGCCATTCGTCCCCAGCTCTAATTCGGACGAGGTTGTATGGACCCCTGAGGTCAAGTTTTGTAAAGTATTTGGCTCCCTCTAGTCTCTCTATAAGTTCAAGGATTAGGGGCAATGGGTAGCTATTCTTGACAGTGATCTTATTTAATTGACGGTAATCAACTATAGGTCTGAGAGACCCGTCTTTATTTTTAACAAAAAATATACCTGCCGCTGCTGGGGAGGTTGAGGGTCGGATGAAACCCTTCTTAATGTTTTCGTCAAGATAAGTTTTTAGGTGTGTGAGTTCCGGATTAGAAAGGGGGAATATGTGCCCACAAGGGATCTCTGAACCAGGGTAGATTTCGATGGGGCAATCGTACTTCCTATGAGGAGGTAGACTGTCGGCTTCTTTTTTACTAAAAACGTCTGCAAAGTCTTGATAAACTTCTGGTAAGGAGAAGTCAGGGGGAAGTTCTGAAGTGTGTAAAAGAGAAGTTGGAAAACAGGTTTTAACACAATAAGCAGAGTTAAATAAGACTGAAGAAGTAAACCAGTTTATGTGTGGGTTATGAGTGTGTAACCATTGAACACCAAGGATAATGGGAGAAAGATGTGAAGAAATAACGTCGAATGAGATGTATTCTCTGTGGTGATCATGTGTTGTTACGAGTAGAGGGATGGTATGATATTTTACTGGACCTGTACTTATAGTTTTGCCATCTGTACCTCTCAAAAAGACAGGAGACCTTTTTTGTATTAAGGGAATTTTATTTACTTCAGTGAAACGTATGTCTATATAGGAAGCGGTAGCACCGGAATCAATTATCGCGGAAGCGGGGAGACGTAGCTGATCCCAATGCAAAAGAAGAGGTAGTTTTAGATACAAGGCATTGGTATCCTGTGTGGTACAGCAGTAAGAATGATGAAAGGTCTTACCCTTGTTTTGCTTCAGAAGGGATGGACAATCTTTTACTGTATGGACCTCAGATGCGCAGTAGAGACACAGGTTGTTGGAGCGTCTTCTGAGCTTTTCCTGAGGGGTTAGTGGGCCTTTTACAAAACCGATATCCATGGGTTCAATAGAAACCTTTGATGAGGTAGAGCTGTGAGAAGTAGTTATAGGTTTCTTTTGGTATGGGTCATGTGTGGATCTTTCCTGATGCCTTTCTCTAAGGCGTCTATCTATGGTAATGGTCAGGGTCATAAGCTCTTCTAGAGTAGGGGGCAGATCTGAACGTGATAGCTCATCCTTAATCCCATCAGAGAGCCCTAACCTGAACTGATTCCTGAGGGACAAGTCGTTCCATTGGGAATCTTTTGCCCATTTTTTGAACTCTGTAATGTAGTCCTCTACAACCCTTTTCCTTTGTCTGAGACTGCGCATTGCATTTTCAGATGTAAGCTGTTTATATGGGTCTTTGTACAGCTGACCCATTGCTGCAAAGAAGTTTTCTAAAGAATTCAAAACTTCGTCATTGTTCTCAAAAAATGAGTTTGCCCAGTTACGGGGTTCTCCCCTTAAATAAGATATAGTGGTGAGAACTCGGACCCTGTCATTGGGGTAGGTATGTGGTTTGAGTGCAAACATCAATAGGCATGCATTTTTAAACTCCCTGTAGAGTGACCTGTCTCCATAAAACTTCTCGGGGGGACTAACCTGGGGTTCAACAATGGGAACCCTTTTATCCACTACATCCCTAATATAAGCTTTGAGGGTGTCATTTTCTAATTTTAAAGTATTAAGGCCATCTGTTACCAAATCAAGCCTTTGTTTTAGAGCTTGCATATTTGCGTTGATCTCTGCTGGATCCATGATTCAGAGGGCTTAGTATTCTGTCAGAGTACTTAGTCTGATATCTATAAACACAGACAAGAACCAATCAGGATTAGGACCACAATTTGCTGAGATCAACTAAGAGGTGTTGAGTGTAGCAGAAAGATACTGAATACTGCACAGTGCTACCAGGGAAAGCAGCAGTAGTTGTGTATCACCAAGCTGTGAATTACTGTTAGAGGATTTTGGGCTACTTAACCCTATGTCTGCCACCTGTGCTATAACTAAGCACCAAATAATTACAGGAGGGAGAAGTAATGCCAGTAAATCCCTTAGTGCAGAATATGCAAGTTAAAGTAATAATAATAAGCAATACATACTTATGGATCCAATAGAGCGCTATAAATAAAAGATAGTTCTGACCTGAATATACAATCAATACAGGAGATTAGCTGATAGCCAACTTAAGCTATAGAGATATGAAATAGGTATCAGAGGGTTCAGAGCTTACTATTTTCATGGTTAGCGAGTAGGGGGAGTAAGCGTTGTTGCATGACAGACATAAGCATAAACTTGGTTACAGTACCTGCAGTAGAGTTGAAGCAGGGTAGCAAGGAATGGAAGTTGGCACTTACATGCGGCGTGGATGTCCAGAGCCGGCTTTAGTTGCAGCGCTGGAATGTAGAGGAGTGAGCAGCAGGCGGATGACGTCACCGCTCCGGCAGAGAGGGCGCCCGGCTTGAGTGTAACTGTGCTGCAGTGTGAGAGGAGCTGCGGCCCAAGCTGACAGGTGAGTAGCGTGAAATTGGACACGCTGAACAGGAGGCACTGAGGTCAGCTAGTTGGTAGATAGGAGGAGAGGGCTTGGTGAAGGCAGCTAGGAGGAATTAAGCAGGTTCCTAAATCCGGAAAACGAAAGTAAAGCACTTGGTAAAGAACAGCGTTCACAGAGTGCTTGAGGCTAGGTACATAGAGGCTGTAATGCATCAATACTAAGCAAAGTAGATAGGGCCTGGGTCAGCTATAAATAGGGTGGAGTTAAATGATACAGGTAATTCTTAAAGGCACAGTTGAAGACGTGGCAGTTAGGTAGAATTGGATATAAGTCCTGACAGTTACCTTAGGCATAGACTATTTAAGGAGGCTACTTAAATATGATTGGCTAAAAAGGAAAGAACCTGTTTAGTTCAGCCCAATTAAAGAAAATTATACTCCTTAAGTGTATGCCTAAAGGTAAACAAATGAAAATAAAAGAACCAGATCCTAATAATTAGCAAAGCTTTGTCTGCTTAAACGCTGTCTCATCCATGACTAACTCTCTAACCACTCCTCTTACTCACCGCAGTGTGCTAAACCGAGAGTAACTTACCTGCCTCCAACCTCCATTGCTCTCCCGGATTCACTAGCAAAGCTTTGTCTGCTTAAATGCTGTCTCATCCGTGACTCGCTCTCTAACCACTCCTCCTACTCACTGCAGTGTGCGGAACCGAGAGTAACTTACCTGACTCCAACCTCCATTGCTCTCCCGGATTCACTAGCAAAGCTTTGTAGTACAATGGCGTCGGCCCAAGCAGCATCCAAACCTCAGCACAGTTAGGACGGAAGTGAAACCGTGTAAAGGTCAACCTGAATTTTCCTGTGAAGACAGAGTACCGTAGCTGTGGCGGAACCAAGCCACAAAAGCCAGAATGCTGAAGAACAGAGGATGCAGGTATTCAGGGGATATTATAAGAAATCCAAATTTATTGCAAAAAACAAAACAAAAAAAAACACAGCTACAACAGCGCTGTAAGCACATAGGTAAAGCCAGAGGAGGCAAGCAGACAAAAAAACACAATCACGTGACATGTTTTACGCCCCCTAGAGGCACTTATTCATAGACTTATTGGTTACCTTAGGCATAGACTATTTAAGGAGGCTAATCAAATATGATTGGCTAAAAAGGAAAGAACCTGTTTAGTTCAGCCCAATGAAAGTAAATTATACTCCTTAAGAGTATGCCTAAAGGTAAACAAATGAAAATAAAAGAACCAGATCCTAATAATTAGCAAAGCTTTGTCTGCTTAAACGCTGTCTCATCCATGACTCGCTCTCTAACCGCTCCTTCTACTCACTGCAGTGTGCTGAACCGAGAGTAACTTACCTGCCTCCAACCTCCATTGCTCTCCCGGATTCACTAGCAAAGCTTTGTTTGCTTAAATGCTGTCTCATGAGTGACTCGCTCTCTAACCACTGCTCCTACTCACTGCAGTGTGCTAAACCGAGAGTAACTTACCTGCCTCCAACCTCCATTGCTCTCCCGGATTCACTAGCAAAGCTTTGTCTGCTTAAATGCTGTCTCATCCGTGACTCGCTCTCTAACCACTGCTCTTACTCACTGCAGTGTGCGCTACCGAGAGTAACTTACCTGCCTCCAACCTCCATTGCTCTCCCGGATTCACTAGCAAAGCTTTGTCTCTTTGAAACGCTGTCTCATCCATGACTCGCTCTCTAGCCGCTCCTCCTACTCACCACAGTGTGCTGAACCGAGATTAACTTACCTGCCTCCAACCTCCATTGCTCTCCTGGATTCACTAGCAAAGCTTTGTCTGCTTAAACGCTGTCTCATCCGTGACTCACTCTCTAACCACTCCTCCTACTCACCGCAGTGTGCTGAACCGAGAGTAACTTACCTGCCTCCAACCTCCATTGCTCTCCCGGATTCACTAGCAAAGCTTTGTCTGCTTAAATGCTGTCTCATCTGTGACTCACTCTCTAACCACTCCTCCTACTCACCGCAGTGTGCTGAACTGAGATTAACTTACCTGCCTCCAACCTCCATTGCTCTCCCGGATTCACTAGCAAAGCTTTGTAGTACAATGGCGTCGGCCCAAGCAGCATCCAAACCTCAGCACAGTTAGGACAGAAGTGAAACCGTCTAAAGGTCAACCTGAATTTTCCTGTGAAGACAGAGTACTGTAGCTGTGGCGGAACTAAGCCACAAAAGCCAGAATGCTGAAGAACAGAGGATGCAGGTATTCAGGGGATATTATAAAAAATCCAAATTTATTGCAAAAAACAAAACAAAAAAACACAGCTACAACAGCGCTGTAAGCACATAGGTAAAGCCAGAGGAGGCAAGCAGACAAAAAAACACAATCACCTCACGTGTTTCACGCCCCCTAGTGGCACTTATTCATAGACTTATTGGTTACCTTAGGCATAGACTATTTAAGGAGGCTAATCAAATATGATTGGCTAAAAAGGAAAGAACCTGTTTAGTTCAGCCCAATGAAAGTAAATTATACTCCTTAAGTGTATGCCTAAAGGTAAACAAATGAAAATAAAAGAGCCAGATCCTAATAATTAGCAAAGCTTTGTCTGCTTAAACGCTGTCTCATCCATGACTCGCTCTCTAACCGCTCCTTCTACTCACCGCAGTGTGCTGAACCGAGAGCAACTTACCTGCCTCCAACCTCCATTGCTCTCCCGGATTCACTAGCAAAGATTTGTCTGCTTAAACGCTGTCTCATCCGTGACTTGCTCTCTAACCACTCCTCCTACTCACTGCAGTGTGCTAAACCGAGAGTAACTTACCTGCCTCCAACCTCCATTGCTCTCCCGGATTCACTAGCAAAGCTTTGTCTGCTTAAATGCTGTCTCATGAGTGACTCGCTCTCTAACCACTGCTCCTACTCAATGCCGTGTGCTAAACCGAGAGTAACTTACCTGACTCCAACCTCCATTGCTCTCCCAGATTCACTAGCAAAGCTTTGTCTGCTTAAACACTGTCTCATCCGTGACTTGCTCTCTAACCACTCCTACTCACTGCAGTGTGCTAAACCGAGAGTAACTTACTTGCCTCCAACCTCCATTGCTCTCCCGGATTCACTAGCAAAGCTTTGTCTGCTTAAGCACTGTCTCATCCGTGACTTGCTCTCTAACCACTCCTACTCACTGCAGTGTGCTAAACCGAGAGTAACTTACCTGCCTCCAACCTCCATTGCTCTCCCGGATTCACTAGCAAAGCTTTGTCTGCATAAATGCTGTCTCATCCGTGACTCGCTCTCTAACCACTGCTCCTACTCACTGCAGTGTGCTAAACCGAGAGTAACTTACCTGCCTTCAACCTCCATTGCTCTCCCGGATTCACTAGCAAAGCTTTGTCTCTTTGAAACGCTGTCTCATCCGTGACTCACTCTCTAGCCGCTCCTCCTACTCACCGCAGTGTGCTGAACCGAGATTAACTTACCTGCCTCCAACCTCCATTGCTCTCCTGGATTCACTAGCAAAGCTATGTCTGCTTAAACGCTGTCTCATCTGTGACTCACTCTCTAACCACTCCTCCTACTCACCGCAGTGTGCTGAACCGAGAGTAACTTACCTGCCTCCAACCTCCATTGCTCTCCCGGATTCACTAGCAAAGCTTTGTCTGCTTAAATGCTGTCTCATGAGTGACTCGCTCTCTAACCACTGCTCCTACTCACTGCAGTGTGCGGAACCGAGAGTAACTTACCGGCCTCCAACCTCCATTGCTCTCCCAGATTCACTAGCAAAGCTTTGTCTGCTTAAACATTGTCTCATCCGTGACTTGCTATCTAACCACTCCTACTCACTGCAGTGTGCTAAACCAAGAGTAACTTACCTGCCTCCAACCTCCATTGCTCTCCCGGATTCACTAGCAAAGCTTTGTCTGCTTAAATGCTGTCTCATCCGTGACTCGCTCTCTAACCACTGCTCCTACTCACTGCAGTGTGCAGAACCGAGAGTAACTTACCTGCCTCCAACCTCCATTGCTCTCCAAGATTCACTAGCAAAGCTTTGTCTCTTTGAAATGCTGTCTCATCCGTGACTCACTCTCTAGCCGCTCCTCCTACTCACTGCAGTGTGCTGAACCGAGATTAACTTACCTGCCTCCAACCACCATTGCTCTCCCGGATTCACTAGCAAAGCTTTGTCTGCTTAAATGCTGTCTCATCTGTGACTCGCTCTCCAACCGCTCCTCCTACTCACCGCAGTGTGCTCAACCGAAAGTAACTTACCTGCCTCCAACCTCAATTGCTCTCCCGGATTCACTAGCAAAGCTTTGTCTGCTTAAACACTGTCTCATCCGTGACTCGCTCTCTAGCCGCTCCTCCTACTCACCGCAGTGTGCGGAACCAAGAGTACCTTACCTGCCTCCAACCTCAATTGGTCTCCCGGATTCAATGGCAAAGCTTTGTCTGCTTAAACGCTGTCTCATCCGTGACTCGCTCTCTAACCACTCCTCCTACTCACTGCAGTGTGCGGAACCGAGAGTAACTTACCTGCCTCCAACCACCATTGTTCTCCCGGATTCACTAGCAAAGCTTTGTCTGCTTAAACGCCGTCTTATCCGTGACTCGCTCTCTAGGTGCTCCTCCTACTCACTGCAGTGTGCTGAACCGAGATTAACTTACCTGCCTCCAACCTCCATTGCTCTCCTGGATTCACTAGCAAAGCTTTGTAGTACAATGACGTCGGCCCAAGCAGCATCCAAACCTCAGCACAGTTAGGACAGAAGTGAAACCGTCTAAAGGTCAACCTGAATTTTCCTGTGAAGACTGAGTACCGTGGCTGTGGTGGAACCAAGCCACAAAAGCCAGAATGCTGAAGAACACAGGATGCAGGTACTCAGGGGATATTATAAAAAATCCAAATTTATTGCAAAAATTTTTTAAAAAAATATACAGCTACAACAGCGCTGTAAGCACAAAGGTAAAGCCAGAGGAGGCAAGCAGACAAAAAAGCACGATCGCCTGACGTGTTTCACGCCCCCTAGAGGCACTTATTCATAGACTTATTGGTTACCTTAGGCATAGACTATTTAAGAAGGCTACTCAAATATGATTGGCTAAAAAGGAAAGAACCTGTTTAGTTCAGCCCAATGAAAGAAAATTATACTCCTTAAGTGTATGCCTAAAGGTAAACAAATGAAAATAAAAGAACCAGTTCCTAATAATTAGCAAACCTTTGTCTGCTTAAACGCTGTCTCATCCATGACTCGCTCTCTAACAGCTCCTCCTACTCACCGCAGTGTGCTGAACCAAGAGTAACTTACCTGCCTCCAACCTCCATTGCTCTCCCGGATTCACTAGCAAAGCTTTGTCTGCTTAAACGCTGTCTCATCCGTGACTCGCTCTCTAACCGCTCCTCCTACTCACTGCAGTGTGCTGAACCGAGAGTAACTTACCTGCCTCCAACCTCCATTGCTCTCCCGGATTCACTAGCAAAGTTTTGTCTGCTTAAATGCTGTCTCATGAGTGACTCGCTCTCTAACCACTGCTCCTACTCACTGCAGTGTGTGGAACCGAGAGTAACTTACCTGCCTCCAACCTCCATTGCTCTCCCGGATTCACTAGCAAAGCTTTGTTTGCTTAAACGCTGTCTCATCCGTGACTCGCTCTCTAACCACTCCTACTCCCTGCAGTGTGCTAAACCGAGAGTAACTTACCTGCCTACAACCTCCATTGCTCTCCCGGATTCACTAGCAAAGTTTTGTCTGCTTAAACGCTGTCTCATTCGTGACTAACTCTCTAGCCGCTCCTCCTACTCACCGCAGTGTGCTGAACCGAGATTAACTTACCTGCCTCCAACAGTGACGTGCAGTGAGGTCAGAGGCAGGTGAGGCACTGGCTAGGATATGCCTTCATTCTTTAGATATCCTTTGTTGAAGAAATAGCAATGTACATGGGTGAGCCAATCACATGAGGTATCTATTGTGCAGCCACCTATCAGCAGCTACTGAGCATATTTAGATATGATTTTCATCAAAGGATATCAAGAGAATGAAGGAAAGTAGTAATAACGGGTGGGAGAGACAGGGAGAGAGAGATAGACAGAGAGACAGAGGGGGAGAGAGAGACAAAGAGACAGATGAGAGAGAGAGAGACAAAGAGAGACAGAGGGTAGAGAGAAAGACAAAGAGACCATGGGGGAGAATGAGACACATAAGGATAGAGAGAGAGAGAGAGAGAGAGAGAGAGAGACAGAAAAAGAGAGAGAGAAGAGAGAGAGACACAGAGGGGGAGAGAGAAAGATACACAGAGGAGAGAGAGATAGAGGGGGAGGGAGAAAGGGAGAGACAGAGGGGGAAGGAGAAAGGGAGAGAGAGACAGAGGAGAGAGACAGAGGAGAGAGACAGAGGAGAGAGACAGAGGAGAGAGACAGAGGAGAGAGACAGAGGAGAGAGAGACAGAGGGGAGAGAGAGAGAGACAGAGGGGAGAGAGAGAGAGACAGATGGGAGAGAGAGAGAGACAGAGGAGAGAGAGAGACAGAGGGGGGAGAGAGAGACAGAGAGGAGAGAGAGGGGGAGAGAGAGAGAGAGAGAGAGGGATAGGGATAGAGAGACAGAGGGGAGAGAGAGAGACAGGGGGAGAGATAGAGAGAGAGAAAGACAGAGGGGGAGAGATAGAGAGACAGGGGGAGAGAGAGACAGGGAGAGAGAGAGAGAGAGAGAGAGAGAGAGAGAGAGGGGGGATAGAGAAGGGAGAGAGAGAGAGAGAGAGAGAGAGAGAGACAGGGGGAGAGAGAGAGGGACAGAGGGGAGAGAGGGGGAGAGGGAGAAAGAGAGGGACAGAGGGGAGAGAGAGAGAGACAGAGGGGAGAAAGAGAGAGAGAGAAGAGAGAGACAGAGGGGAGAGAGAGACAGAGGGGGAGAGAGAGAAAAAGAGACACAGAGGGGAGAGAGAGAGACAGACAGAGGGGAGAGAGAGAGAAAGAGGGGGAGGGAGAAAGGGAGAGAAGGAGGGGGAGGGAGAAAGGGAGAGACAGGGGGAGGGAGAAAGGGAGAGACAGGGGGAGGGAGAAAGAGAGAGACAGAGGGAGAGAAAGAGAGAGAGACAGATGGGAGAAAGAGACAGAGGGGGATGGAGAAAGGGAGAGACAGAAGGGAGAGAGAGAGGGGAGAGAGAGAGACAGATGGGGGAGAGAGACAGAGGGGGATGGAGAAAGGGAGAGACAGAAGGGAGAGAGAGAGAGAGGGGAGAGATAGAGAGAGAGAGGGGGGAGAGAGAGAGAGAGAGAGAGAGAGAGAGGGGGAGAGAGAGAGAGACAGAGGGGGAGGGATAAAGAGACAGAGGGGGAGGGATAGAGAGACAGAGGGGGAGAGAGAGACAGAGGAGAGAGAGAGGGGAGAGAGAGAGACAGATGGGAGAGAGAGAGAGAGAGAGAGAGGGGGATGGAGAAAGGGAGAGACAGAAGGGAGAGAGAGAGGGGGGAGAGAGAGACAGAGGGGGATGGAGAAAGGGAGAGACAGAAGGGAGATAGAGAGAGAGAGAAAGACAGAGGGGGAGAGATAGAGAGACAGGGGGAGAGAGAGACAGGGAGAGAGAGAGAGAGAGAGAGAGAGACAGGGGGGATAGAGAAGGGAGAGAGAGAGAGAGAGAGAGAGAGAGACAGGGGGAGAGAGAGAGGGACAGAGGGGAGAGAGGGGGAGAGGGAGAAAGAGAGGGACAGAGGGGAGAGAGAGAGAGACAGAGGGGAGAAAGAGAGAGAGAGAAGAGAGAGACAGAGGGGAGAGAGAGACAGAGGGGGAGAGAGAGAAAAAGAGACACAGAGGGGAGAGAGAGAGACAGACAGAGGGGGGAGAGAGAGAAAGAGGGGGAGGGAGAAAGGGAGAGAAGGAGGGGGAGGGAGAAAGGGAGAGACAGGGGGAGGGAGAAAGGGAGAGACAGGGGGAGGGAGAAAGAGAGAGACAGAGGGAGAGAAAGAGAGAGAGACAGATGGGAGAAAGAGACAGAGGGGGATGGAGAAAGGGAGAGACAGAAGGGAGAGAGAGAGGGGAGAGAGAGAGAGAGACAGATGGGGGAGAGAGACAGAGGGGGATGGAGAAAGGGAGAGACAGAAGGGAGAGAGAGAGAGAGGGGAGAGATAGAGAGAGAGAGGGGGGAGAGAGAGAGAGAGAGGGGGGGGGGGAGAGAGAGAGAGAGACAGAGGGGGAGGGATAAAGAGACAGAGGGGGAGGGATAGAGAGACAGAGGGGGAGAGAGAGACAGAGGAGAGAGAGAGGGGAGAGAGAGACAGATGGGAGAGAGAGAGAGAGAGAGAGAGAGAGAGAGACAGAGGGGGATGGAGAAAGGGAGAGACAGAAGGGAGAGAGAGAGGGGGGAGATAGAGACAGAGGGGGATGGAGAAAGGGAGAGACAGAAGGGAGATAGAGAGAGAGAGAGAGAGAGAGAGAGAGAGAGAGGAGAGAGAGACAGAGGAGGAGGGATAGAGAGACAGAGGGGGAGAGAGAGATGCGGTGAGAGAGAGAGAGAGACAGAGGGGGAGGGATAGAGAGACAGAGGGGGAGGGATAGAGAGACAGAGGGGAAGGGATAGAGAGACAGAGGGGAGAGAGAAGAGAGAGGTAGAGGGAGAAAGAGAGACACAGAGGGGAGAGAGAGACAGACAGACAGAGGGGGAGAGAGAGAGAGAGACAGAGGAGAGAGAGAGAAGAGAGGGGGGGAGAGAGAGAGACAGAGGGGATGGAGAAAGGGAGAGACAGAAGGGAGAGAGAGAGGGGGGAGAGAGAGACAGAGGGGGATGGAGAAAGGGAGAGACAGAAGGGAGAGAGAGAGAGAGAGAGAGAGAGAGGAGAGAGAGACAGAGGAGGAGGGATAGAGAGACAGAGGGGGAGAGAGAGATGCGGTGAGAGAGAGAGAGACAGAGGGGGAGGGATAGAGAGACAGAGGGGGAGGGATAGAGAGACAGAGGGGAAGGGATAGAGAGACAGAGGGGAGAGAGAGAGAAGAGAGAGGTAGAGGGAGAAAGAGAGACACAGAGGGGAGAGAGAGACAGACAGACAGAGGGGGAGAGAGAGAGAGACAGAGGGGAGAGAGAGAAGAGAGGGGGAGAGAGAGAGAGACAGAGGGGAGAGAGAGAAGAGAGAGGGGAGAGAGAGACAGAGGGGGAGAGAGAGACAGAGGGGGAGAGAGAGACAGAGGGGGAGAGAGAGAAAGAGAGAGACAGAGGGGAGAGAGAGAAGAGAGAGACAGTGGGGAGAGAGAGACAGAGGGGAGAGAGACAGAGGGGGAGAGAGAGAAAGAGAGACACAGAGGGGAGAGAGAGACAGACAGAGGGGAGAGAGACAGAGGGGGAGGGAGAAAGGGAGAGACAGAGGGGGAGGGAGAAAGGGAGAGACAGAGGGGGAGGGAGAAAGGGAGAGACAGAGGAGGAGGGAGAAAGGGAGAGACAGAGGAGAGAGAGAGAGACAGAGGGGAGAGAGATAGACAGAGGGGAGAGAGAGAGACAGAGGGGAGAGAGACAGAGGGGAGAGAGAGAGACAGAGGGGAGAGAGAGAGACAGAGGGGAGAGAGAGAGACATGGGGGAGAGAGAGAGACATGGGGGAGAGAGAGAGACATAGGGGAGAGAGAGAGAGACAGAGGGGAGAGAGACAGAGGGGGAGAGAGAGAGAGAGACAGAGGGGAGAGAGAGGGGGGAGAGAGAGAGAGACAGAGGGGGGAGAGAGAGAGAGACAGAGGGGAGAGAGAGAGTGAGAGAGAGACAGAGGGGAGAGAGAGAGAGGGGGGAGAGAGAGAGAGAGGGGAGAGAGAGACAGACAGAGGGGGAGAGAGAGAGAGACAGAGGGGAGAGAGAGAGACAGAGGGGAGAGAAACATACAGGGGGAGACATAGGGGAGGGGGGGAGAGACATAGGGGAGGGGGGAGAGACACAGGGGAGGGGGGGAGAGACACAGGGGAGGGGGGTGGGAGGGAGACCCAGGGGAGGGGGGGTGGAGGGGAGACCCAGGGGAGGGGGGGTGGGGGGGAGACCCAGCGGAGGGTGGGGTGGGGGCTAGACACAGGGGAGGAGGGGTGGGGGAGACACAGGGGATGAAATGGAGGTTCTGAAGTCAGCAGTGGTGTACCATTACCAAGCAAATTGAGCAGTGCACATACCTTTAATCTGCAGCTCTGCTAGACATGGTGACACTGTCTGACTGAGCATTTCACACTATGGCACCGGGCAACTGCATTACACACACACACAGGCAGCTTCTTTCCCTCTCAGCAGGAAATGACAGTTTGAAATCAGAGTGCTGTCCCAGGTTACCAAGGCAATGCTCTGATTTAAAACTGTCATGTACCAGTGGGGGGGCCGCAGGGGTCGAGGGGGGGTCGCGGGGGGGTGAGGGGGGGCCGCGGGGGGCGAGGGGGGGCCGCGGGAAGGGAGGGGGGGTCGCAAGAAAAGAAAAAAAAGTTGAAAAAAAAAAGTTGAGAAAATAAAATTACACCAGCAACAGTACAGTACCATAGTGTAACTTACTCTCTCTAGATTGTCATTGTAGACCTGTAGGCTGCCTGGCTCACAAACAGGGCAATAAAATACTTTACTTACCGTTATCCAGGGCAGGTCCATCTCAGCACTGTCAGGCTCAGCACTCAGCTCTTCTGTCTTCTCCGGTCTCTTCTCTCTTCTTGTCCTTGATTCCCGCCAGTCCTACTGGAGCAAGCCTCCAATAGCAGTGAGCTCTGAGCCTCTGACACCCACGTCACACTCAGGCAGCTGCTTAGAGAGCAGCCTCTAATAGGATCTGTATGGGCTGCAAAGAGACTTAAGTGCCACTGGGTGGCGCAGTCTCTAGCAGCACTTAGACATGGAGCAGTGAGCTGAGCTCTGACATCACACTCCGGCAGCTGCTTAGAGAGCAGCCTCTATAAGATACGGTATGGGCTGCAGACAGAGACTTAAGTGCCACTGGGTGGCACATTCTCTAGCTGGCGGGTGGCAGGCGGCAGAGGTGGGGGGGGAGGGGGGTACCTTGGTTACCTAAAAAAAATGTATATATAAAAATAAAAAATATATATATTTTTTATTTTTAACATTATAAATAAAGTGAGTGTAATTACACACATAGGACAGGGGAGGCGCTGCCTCCCCTGCCTCCTATGACAGCACGTCACTGGCCTCCAACCTCCATTGCTCTCCTGGATTCACTAGCAAAGCTTTGTCTGCTTAAACGCTGTCTCATCAGTGACTCACTCTCTAACCACTCCTCCTACTCACCACAGTGTGCTGAACCGAGATTAACTTACCTGTCTCCAACCTCCATTGCTCTCCCGGATTCACTAGCAAAGCTTTGTAGTACAATGGCGTCAGCCCAAGCAGCGTTCAAACCTCAGCACAGTTAGGACGGAAGTGAAACCGTCTAAAGGTTAACCTGAATTTTCCTGTGAAGACGGAATACCGTAGCTGTGACGGAACCAAGCCACAAAAGCCAGAATGCTGAAGAACAGAGGATGCAGGTACTCAGGGGATATTATAAAAAATCCAAATTTATTGCAAAAAAAAAACAAACAAAAAAACCCCCCAGCTAAAACAGCGCTGTAAGCACATAGGTAAAGCCAGAGGAGGCAAGCAGACAAAAAAACATGATCGCCTGACGTGTTTCACGCCCCCTAGAGGCACTTAATAATAGACTCATTGGTTACCTTAGGCATAGACTATTTAAGGAGGCTACTCAAATATGATTGGCTAAAAAGGAAAGAACCTGTTTAGTTCAGCCCAATGAAAGTAAATTATACTCCTTAAGTGTATGCCTAGAGGTAAACAAATGAAAATAAAAGAACCAGATCCTAATAATTAGCAAAGCTTTGTCTGCTTAAACGCTGTCTCATCTGTGACTCGCTCTCTAACCGCTCCTCCTACTCACTGCAGTGTGCTAAACCGAGAGTAACTTACCTGCCTCCAACCTCCATTGCTCTCCCGGATTCACTAGCAAAGCTTTGTCTGCTTAAATGCAAAGCTTTGTCTGCTTAAATGCTGTCTCATCCGTGACTCGCTCTCTAACCTCTCCTTCTACTCACTGCAGTGTGCTAAACCGAGAGTAACTTACCTGCCTCCAACCTCCATTGCTCTCCCGGATTCACTAGCAAAGCTTTGTCTGCTTAAATGCTGTCTCATCCGTGACTCGCTCTCTAACCTCTCTTCCTACTCACTGCATTGTGTTGAACCGAGAGTAACTTACCTGCCTCCAACCTCCGTTGCTCTCCAAGATTCACTAGCAAAGCTTTGTCTCTTTGAAACGCTGTCTCATCTGTGACTCACTCTCTAGCCGCTCCTCCTACTCACCGCAGTGTGCTGAACTGAGATTAACTTACCTGCCTCCAACCTCCATTGCTCTCCTGGATTCACTAGCAAAGCTTTGTCTGCTTAAACGCTGTCTCATCCGTGACTCACTCTCTAACCACTCCTCCTACTCACCGCAGTGTGCGGAACCGAGAGTTACTTACCTGCCTCTAACCTCCATTGCTCTATTGCCCTCCCAGATTCACTAGCAATGCTTTGTAGTACAATGGCGTCGGCCCAAGCAGCATCCAAACCTCAGCACAGTTAGGACGGAAGTGAAACCTTCTAAAGGTCAACCTGAATTTTCCTGTGAAGACGGAATACTGTAGCTGTGGCGGAACCAAGCCACAAAAGCCAGAATGCTGAAGAACAGAGGATGCAGGTACTCAGGGGATATTATAAAAAATCCAAATTTATTGCAAAAAAAAAATATATATATACAGCTACAACAGCGCTGTAAGAACATAGGTAAAGCAAGATGAGGCAAGCAGACAAAAAAACACGATCGCCTGACGTGTTTCACACCCCCTAGAGGCACTTATTCATAGACTTAATGGTTTCCTTAGGCATAGACTATTTAAGGAGGCTACTCAAATATGAGTGGCTAAAAAGGAAAGAACCTGTTTAGTTCAGCCCAATGAAAGTAAATTATACTCCTTAAGTGTATGCCTAAAGGTAAACAAATGAAAATAAAAGAACAAGATCCTAATAATTAGCAAAGCTTTGTCTGCTTAAACGCTGTCTCTTCCATGACTCGCTCTCTAACCGCTCCTCCTACTCACCGCAGTGTGCTGAACGGAGAGTAACTTACCTGCCTCCAACCTCCATTGCTCTCCCGGATTCACTAGCAAAGCTGTGTCTGCTTAAACGCTGTCTCATCCGTGACTCGCTCTCTAACCACTCCTCCTACTCACTGCAATGTGCTGAACCGAGAGTAACTTACCTGCCTCCAACCTCCATTGCTCTCCCGGATTCACTAGCAAAGCTTTGTCTGCTTAAACGCTGTCTCATCTGTGACTCGCTCTCTAATCACTCCTCCTACTCACTGCCGTGTGCTAAACCGAGAGTAACTTACCTGCCTCCAACCTCCATTGCTCTTCCGGATTCACTAGCAAAGTTTTGTCTGCTTAAACGCTGCCTCATCCGTGACTCACTCTCTAGCCGCTCCTCTTACTCACCGCAGTGTGCTGAACCGAGAGTAACTTACCTGCCTCCAACCACCATTGCTCTCCCGGATTCACTAGCAAAGCTTTGTCTGCTTAAACGCTGTCTCATCCGTGACTGGCTCTCTAACCGCTCCTCCTACTCACCGCAGTGTGCTGAACGGAGAGTAACTTACCTGCCTCCAACCTCCATTGCTCTCCCGGATTCACTAGCAAAGCTGTGTCTGCTTAAACGCTGTCTCATCCGTGACTCGCTCTCTAATCACTCCTCCTACTCACTGCCGTGTGCTAAACCGAGAGTAACTTACCTGCCTCCAACCTCCATTGCTCTCCCGGATTCACTATCAAAGTTTTGTCTGCTTAAACGCTGCCTCATCCGTGACTCACTCTCTAGCCGCTCCTCTTACTCACCGCAGTGTGCTGAACCGAGAGTAACTTACCTGCCTCCAACCACCATTGCTCTCCCGGATTCACTAGCAAAGCTTTGTCTGCTTAAACGCTGTCTCATCCGTGACTGGCTCTCTAACCACTCCTCCTACTCACTGCAGTGTGCTGAACCGAGATTAACTTACCTGCCTTCAACCTCCATTGCTCTCCCGGATTCACTAGCAAAGCTTTGTCTGCTTAAATGCTGTCTCATGAGTGACTCGCTCTCTAACCACTGCTCCTACTCACTGCAGTGTGCGGAACCGAGAGTAACTTACCTGCCTCCAACCCCCATTGCTCTCCCGGATTCACTAGCAAAGCTTTGTCTGCTTAAACACTGTCTCATCCGTGACTTGCTCTCTAACCACTCCTACTCACTGCAGTGTGCTAAACCGAGAGTAACTTACTTGCCTCCAACCTCCATTGCTCTCCCGGATTCACTAGCAAAGCTGTGTCTGCTTAAACGCTGTCTCATCCGTGACTCGCTCTCTAACCACTCCTCCTACTCACTGCAGTGTGCTGAACCGAGAGTAACTTACCTGCCTCCAACCTCCATTGCTCTCCCGGATTCACTAGCAAAGCTTTGTCTGCTTAAACGCTGTCTCATCTGTGACTCGCTCTCTAATCACTCCTCCTACTCACTGCAGTGTGCTAAACCGAGAGTAACTTACCTGCCTCCAACCTTCATTGCTCTCCCGGATTCACTAGCAAAGTTTTGTCTGCTTAAACGCTGCCTCATCCGTGACTCACTCTCTAGCCGCTCCTCTTACTCACCGCAGTGTGCTGAACCGAGAGTAACTTACCTGCCTCCAACCACCATTGCTCTCCCGGATTCACTAGCAAAGGTTTGTCTGCTTAAACGCTGTCTCATCCGTGACTGGCTCTCTAACCACTCCTCCTACTCACTGCAGTGTGCTGAACCGAGATTAACTTACCTGCCTTCAACCTCCATTGCTCTCCCGGATTCACTAGCAAAGCTTTGTCTGCTTAAATGCTGTCTCATGAGTGACTCGCTCTCTAACCACTGCTCCTACTCACTGCAGTGTGCGGAACCGAGAGTAACTTACCTGCCTCCAACCTCCATTGCTCTCCCGGATTCACTAGCAAAGCTTTGTCTGCTTAAACACTGTCTCATCCGTGACTTGCTCTCTAACCACTCCTACTCACTGCAGTGTGCTAAACCGAGAGTAACTTACAATGCTTTGTAGTACAATGGCGTCGGCCCAAGCAGCATCCAAACCTCAGCACAGTTAGGACGGAAGTGAAACCTTCTAAAGGTCAACCTGAATTTTCCTGTGAAGACGGAATACTGTAGCTGTGGCGGAACCAAGCCACAAAAGCCAGAATGCTGAAGAACAGAGGATGCAGGTACTCAGGGGATATTATAAAAAATCCAAATTTATTGCAAAAAAAAAATATATATATACAGCTACAACAGCGCTGTAAGAACATAGGTAAAGCAAGATGAGGCAAGCAGACAAAAAAACACGATCGCCTGACGTGTTTCACACCCCCTAGAGGCACTTATTCATAGACTTAATGGTTTCCTTAGGCATAGACTATTTAAGGAGGCTACTCAAATATGAGTGGCTAAAAAGGAAAGAACCTGTTTAGTTCAGCCCAATGAAAGTAAATTATACTCCTTAAGTGTATGCCTAAAGGTAAACAAATGAAAATAAAAGAACAAGATCCTAATAATTAGCAAAGCTTTGTCTGCTTAAACGCTGTCTCTTCCATGACTCGCTCTCTAACCGCTCCTCCTACTCACCGCAGTGTGCTGAACGGAGAGTAACTTACCTGCCTCCAACCTCCATTGCTCTCCCGGATTCACTAGCAAAGCTGTGTCTGCTTAAACGCTGTCTCATCCGTGACTCGCTCTCTAACCACTCCTCCTACTCACTGCAATGTGCTGAACCGAGAGTAACTTACCTGCCTCCAACCTCCATTGCTCTCCCGGATTCACTAGCAAAGCTTTGTCTGCTTAAACGCTGTCTCATCTGTGACTCGCTCTCTAATCACTCCTCCTACTCACTGCCGTGTGCTAAACCGAGAGTAACTTACCTGCCTCCAACCTCCATTGCTCTTCCGGATTCACTAGCAAAGTTTTGTCTGCTTAAACGCTGCCTCATCCGTGACTCACTCTCTAGCCGCTCCTCTTACTCACCGCAGTGTGCTGAACCGAGAGTAACTTACCTGCCTCCAACCACCATTGCTCTCCCGGATTCACTAGCAAAGCTTTGTCTGCTTAAACGCTGTCTCATCCGTGACTGGCTCTCTAACCACTCCTCCTACTCACTGCAGTGTGCTGAACCGAGATTAACTTACCTGCCTTCAACCTCCATTGCTCTCCCGGATTCACTAGCAAAGCTTTGTCTGCTTAAATGCTGTCTCATGAGTGACTCGCTCTCTAACCACTGCTCCTACTCACTGCAGTGTGCGGAACCGAGAGTAACTTACCTGCCTCCAACCCCCATTGCTCTCCCGGATTCACTAGCAAAGCTTTGTCTGCTTAAACACTGTCTCATCCGTGACTTGCTCTCTAACCACTCCTACTCACTGCAGTGTGCTAAACCGAGAGTAACTTACTTGCCTCCAACCTCCATTGCTCTCCCGGATTCACTAGCAAAGCTGTGTCTGCTTAAACGCTGTCTCATCCGTGACTCGCTCTCTAACCACTCCTCCTACTCACTGCAGTGTGCTGAACCGAGAGTAACTTACCTGCCTCCAACCTCCATTGCTCTCCCGGATTCACTAGCAAAGCTTTGTCTGCTTAAACGCTGTCTCATCTGTGACTCGCTCTCTAATCACTCCTCCTACTCACTGCAGTGTGCTAAACCGAGAGTAACTTACCTGCCTCCAACCTTCATTGCTCTCCCGGATTCACTAGCAAAGCTTTGTCTGCTTAAATGCTGTCTCATCTGTGACTCGCTCTCCAACCGCTCCTCCTACTCACCACAGTGTGCTCAACCAAAAGTAACTTACCTGCCTCCAACCTCCATTGCTCTCCCGGATTCACTAGCAAAGCTTTGTCTGCTTAAACGCTGTCTCATCCGTGACTCGCTCTCTAACCTCTCCTCCTACTCACTGCAGTGTGTTGAACCTAGAGTAACTTACCTGCCTCCAACCTCCGTTGCTCTCCCAGATTCACTAGCAAAGCTTTGTCTGCTTAAACGCTGTCTCATCCGTGACTCGCTCTCTAACCACTCCTACTCACTGCAGTGTGCTAAACCGAGAGTAACTTACCTGCCTCCAACCTCCATTGCTCTCCCGGATTCACTAGCAAAGCTTTGTCTGCTTAAACGCTGTCTCATCCGTGACTCGCTCTCTAACCACTCCTCCTACTCACTGCAGTGTGCTGAACCGAGATTAACTTACCTGTCTCCAACCTCCATTGCTCTCCCGGATTCACTAGCAAAGCTTTGTAGTACAATGGCGTCGGCCCAAGCAGCATCCAAACCTCAGCACAGTTAGGACGGAAGTGAAACCGTCTAAAGGTCAACCTGAATTTTCCTGTGAAGACGGAATACCGTAGCTGTGGCGGAACCAAGTCACAAAAGCCAGAATGCTGAAGAACAGAGGATGCAGGTACTCAGGGGATATTATAAAAAATCCAAATTTATTGCAAAACAAACAAAAAAAAAAAAAACAGCTACAACAGCGCTGTAAGCACATAGGTAAAGCCAGAGGAGGCAAGCAGACAAAAAAACATGATCGCCTGACGTGTTTCACGCTCCCTAGAGGCACTTAATCATAGACTTATTGGTTACCTTAGGCATAGACTATTTAAGGAGGCTACTCAAATATGATTGGCTAAAAAGGAAAGAACCTGTTTAGTTCAGCCCAATGAAAGTAAATTATACTCCTTAAGTGTATGCCTAAAGGTAAACAAATGAAAATAAAAGAACCAGATCCTAATAATTAGCAAAGCTTTGTCTGCTTAAACGCTGTCTCATCTGTGACTCACTCTCTAACCACTGCTCCTACTCACTGCAGTGTGCGGAACCGAGAGTAACTTACCTGCCTCCAACCTGCATTGCTCTCCCGGATTCACTAGCAAAGCTTTGTCTGCTTAAACGCTGTCTCATCCGTGACTCGCTCTCTAACCACTGCTCCTACTCACCGCAGTGTGCTGAACCCAGATTAACTTACCTGCCTCCAACCTCCATTGCTCTCCAAGATTCGCTAGCAAAGCTTTGTCTCTTTGAAACGCTGTCTCATCCGTGACTCACTCTCTAGCCGCTCCTCCTACTCACCGCAGTGTGCTGAACCGAGATTAACTTACCTGACTCCAACCTCCATTTCCCTCCCGGATTCACTAGCAAAGCTTTGTCTGCTTAAACGCTGTCTCATCCGTGACTCACTCTCTAGCCTCTCCTCCTACTAACCGCAGTGTGCTGAATCCAGATTAACTTACTTGCCTCCAACCTCCATTGCTCTCCCAGATTCACTAGCAAAGCTTTGTCTGCTTAAACGCTGTCTTATCCGTGACTCGCTCTCTAACCTCTCCTCCTACTCACTGCAGTGTGTTGAACCGAGAGTAACTTACTTGCCTCCAACCTCCGTTGCTTTCCCAGAATCACTAGCAAAGCTTTGTCTGCTTAAACGCTGTCTCATCCGTGACTCGCTCTCTAACCTCTCCTCCTACTCAACGCAGTGTGCTGAACCGAGATTAACTTACCTGCCTCCAACCTCCATTGCTCTTCTGGATTCACTAGCAAAGCTTTGTCTGCTTAAACGCTGTCTCATCAGTGACTCGCTCACTAACCGCTCCTCCTACTCACTTCAGTGTGCTGAATCGAGAGTAACTTACCTGCCTCCAACCTCCATTGATCTCCCGGATTCACTAGCAAAGCTTTGTAGTACAATGGCATTGGCCCAAGCAGCATCCAAACCTCAGCACAGTTTGGACAGAAGTGAAACTGTCTACAGGTCAACCTGAATTTTCTTGTGAAGACAGAGTACCGTAGCTGTGACGGAACCAAGCCACAAAAGCCAGAATGCTGAAGAACAGAGGATGCAGGTACTCAGGGGATATTATAAAAAATCCAAATTTATTGCAAAAAAATTAAAAAAATATAGAGCTACAACAGCGCTGTAAGCACATAGGTAAAGCCAGAGGAGGCAAACAGACAAAAAAACACGATCGCCTGACGTGTTTCACGCCCCCTAGAGGCACTTATTCATAGACTTATTGGTTTTTACTCAAATATGATTGGCTAAAAAGGAAAGAACCTGTTTAGTTCAGCCCAATGAAAGTAAATTATACTCCTTAAGTGTATGCCTAAAGGTAAACAAATGAAAATAAAAGAACCAGATCCTAATAATTAGCAAAGCTTTGTTTGCTTAAATGCTGTCTCATCCGTGACTCGCTCTCTAACCGCTCCTCCTACTCACTGCAGTGTGCTGAACCGAGAGTAACTTACCTGCCTCCAACCTCCATTGCTCTCCCGGATTCACTAGCAAAGCTTTGTCTCTTTAAATGCTGTCTCATCC
Organism: Bombina bombina; assembly: GCF_027579735.1. Lineage (NCBI taxonomy): Eukaryota > Metazoa > Chordata > Amphibia > Anura > Bombinatoridae > Bombina > Bombina bombina. The sequence goes on along the minus strand of NC_069500.1, from coordinate 26,123,887 downwards.
GTGACTCGCTCTCTAACCACTCCTCTTACTCACCGCAGTGTGCTGAACCGAGAGTAACTTACCTGCCTCCAACCTCCATTGCTCTCCCGGATTCACTAGCAAAGCTTTGTCTGCTTAAATGCTGTCTCATCCGTGACTCGCTCATCAACCGCTCCTCCTACTCACCGCAGTGTGCTGAACCGAGAGTAACTTACCTGCCACCAACCTCCATTGCTCTTCCGGATTCACTAGCAAAGCTTTGTCTGCTTAAACGCTGTCTCATCCGTGACTCACTCTCTAGCCGCTCCTCCTACTCACCGCAGTGTGCTAAACCGAGAGTAACTTATCTGCCTCCAACCTCCATTGCTCTCCCGGATTCACTAGCAAAGCTTTGTCTGCTTAAACGCTGTCTCATCCGTGACTCGCTCTCTAGCCGCTCCTCCTACTCACCGCAGTGTGCTCAACCGAAAGTAACTTACCTGCCTCCAACCTCCATTGCTCTCCCGGATTCACTAGCAAAGCTTTGTCTGCTTAAACACTGTCTCATCCGTGACTCGCTCTCTAGCCGCTCCTCCTACTCACCACAGTGTGCGGAACCAAGAGTAACTTACCTGCCTCCAACCTCCATTGTTCTCCCGGATTCACTAGCAAAGCTTTGTCTGCTTAAACGCTGTCTCATGAGTGACTCGCTCTCTAACCACTCCTACTCACTGCAGTGTGCTAAACAGAGAGTAACTTACCTGCCTCCAACCTCCATTGCTCTCCCGGATTCACTAGCAAAGCTTTGTCTGCTTAAACGCTGTCTCATCCGTGACTCACTCTCTAGCCGCTCCTCTTACTCACCGCAGTGTGCTGAACTGAGAGTAACTTACCTGCCTCCAACCTCCATTGCTCTGCTGGATTCACTAGCAAAGCTTTGTCTGCTTAAACGCTGTCTCATCCGTGACTCACTCTCTAACCACTCCTCCTACTCACCGCAGTGTGCTGAACCGAGAGTAACTTACCTGCCTCCAACCACCATTGCTCTCCCGGATTCACTAGCAAAGCTTTGTCTGCTTAAATGCTGTCTCATCTGTGACTCGCTCTCCAACCGCTCCTCCTACTCACCACAGTGTGCTCAACCAAAAGTAACTTACCTGCCTCCAACCTCCATTGCTCTCCCGGATTCACTAGCAAAGCTTTGTCTGCTTAAACGCTGTCTCATCCGTGACTCGCTCTCTAACCTCTCCTCCTACTCACTGCAGTGTGTTGAACCTAGAGTAACTTACCTGCCTCCAACCTCCGTTGCTCTCCCAGATTCACTAGCAAAGCTTTGTCTGCTTAAACGCTGTCTCATCCGTAACTCGCTCTCTAACCACTCCTACTCACTGCAGTGTGCTAAACCGAGAGTAACTTACCTGCCTCCAACCTCCATTGCTCTCCCGGATTCACTAGCAAAGCTTTGTCTGCTTAAACGCTGTCTCATCCGTGACTCGCTCTCTAACCACTCCTCCTACTCACTGCAGTGTGCTGAACCGAGATTAACTTACCTGTCTCCAACCTCCATTGCTCTCCCGGATTCACTAGCAAAGCTTTGTAGTACAATGGCGTCGGCCCAAGCAGCATCCAAACCTCAGCACAGTTAGGACGGAAGTGAAACTGTCTAAAGGTCAACCTGAATTTTCCTGTGAAGACGGAATACCGTAGCTGTGGCGGAACCAAGTCACAAAAGCCAGAATGCTGAAGAACAGAGGATGCAGGTACTCAGGGGATATTATAAAAAATCCAAATTTATTGCAAAACAAACAAAAAAAAAAAAACAGCTACAACAGCGCTGTAAGCACATAGGTAAAGCCAGAGGAGGCAAGCAGACAAAAAAACATGATCGCCTGACGTGTTTCACGCTCCCTAGAGGCACTTAATCATAGACTTATTGGTTACCTTAGGCATAGACTATTTAAGGAGGCTACTCAAATATAATTGGCTAAAAGGAAAGAACCTGTTTAGTTCAGCCCAATGAAAGTAAATTATACTCCTTAAGTGTATGCCTAAAGGTAAACAAATGAAAATAAAAGAACCAGATCCTAATAATTAGCAAAGCTTTGTCTGCTTAAACGCTGTCTCATCTGTGACTCACTCTCTAACCGCTCCTCCTACTCACCGCAGTGTGCTGAATCGAGAGTAACTTACCTGCCTCCAACCTCCATTTCCCTCCCGGATTCACTAGCAAAGCTTTGTCTGCTTAAACGCTGTCTAATCCGTGACTCGCTCTCTAACCTCTCCTCCTACTCACTGCAGTGTGTTGAACCGAGAGCAACTTACCTGCCTCCAACCTCCGTTTCTCTCCCAGATTCTCTAGCAAAGCTTTGTCTGCTTAAACGCTGTCTCATCCGTGACTCACTCTCTAGCCTCTCCTCCTACTAACCGCAGTGTGCTGAACCCAGATTAACTTACTTGCCTCCAACCTCCATTGCTCTCCCAGATTCACTAGCAAAGCTTTGTCTGCTTAAACGCTGTCTTATCCGTGACTCGCTCTCTAACCTCTCCTCCTACTCACTGCAGTGTGTTGAACCGAGAGTAACTTACTTGCCTCCAACCTCCGTTGCTCTCCCAGATTCACTAGCAAAGCTTTGTCTGCTTAAACGCTCTCTCATCCGTGACTCGCTCTCTAACCTCTGCTCCTACTCAATGCAGTGTGCTGAACCGAGATTAACTTACCTGCCTCCAACCTCCATTGCTCTTCTGGATTCACTAGCAAAGCTTTGTCTGCTTAAACGCTGTCTCATCAGTGACTCGCTCTCTAACCGCTCCTCCTACTCACTTTAGTGTGCTGAATCGAGAGTAACTTACCTGCCTCCAACCTCCATTGATCTCCCGGATTCACTAGCAAAGCTTTGTAGTACAATGGCATTGGCCCAAGCAGCATCCAAACCTCAGCACAGTTAGGATGGAAGTGAAACTGTCTACAGGTCAACCTGAATTTTCCTGTGAAGACAGAGTACCGTAGCTGTGACGGAACCAAGCCACAAAAGCCAGAATGCTGAAGAACAGAGGATGCAGGTACTCAGGGGATATTATAAAAAATCCAAATTTATTGCAAAAAAATTAAAAAAAATATAGAGCTACAACAGCGCTGTAAGCACATAGGTAAAGTCAGAGGAGGCAAACAGACAAAAAAACACGATCGCCTGACGTGTTTCACGCCCCCTAGAGGCACTTATTCATAGACTTATTGGTTTTTACTCAAATATGATTGGCTAAAAAGGAAAGAACCTGTTTAGTTCAGCCCAATGAAAGTAAATTATACTCCTTAAGTGTATGCCTAAAGGTAAACAAATGAAAATAAAAGAACCAGATCCATAATTAGCAAAGCTTTGTCTGCTTAAATGCTGTCTCATCCGTGACTCGCTCTCTAACAGCTCCTCCTACTCACTGCAGTGTGCTAAACCGAGAGTAACTTACCTGCCTCCAACCTCCATTGCTCTCACGGATTCACTAGCAAAGCTTTGTCTGCTTAAACGCTGTCTCATCCGTGACTCGCTCTCTAACCGCTCCTCCTACTCACCGCAGTGTGCTAAACCGAGAGTAACTTACCTGCCTCCAACCTCCATTGCTCTCCTGGATTCACTAGCAAAGCTTTGTCTGCTTAAACGCTGTCTCATCCGTGACTCGCTCTCTAATCACTCCTTCTACTCACTGCAGTGTGCTAAACCGAGAGTAACTTACCTGCCTCCAACCTCCATTGCTCTCCCGGATTCACTAGCAAAGCTTTGTCTGCTTAAACGCTGTCTCATCCGTGACTCGCTCTCTAACCGCTCCTCCTACTCACCGCAGTGTGCTGAACCGAGAGTAACTTACCAGCCTCCAACCTCCATTGCTCTCCCGGATTCAATAGCAAAGCTTTGTCTGCTTAAACGCTGTCTCATCCGTGACTCACTCTCTAACCGCTCCTCCTACTCACCGCAGTGTGCTAAACCGAGAGTAACTTACCTGCCTCCAACCTCCATTGCTCTCCTGGATTCACTAGTAAAGCTTTGTCTGCTTAAACGCTGTCTCATCCGTGACTCGCTCATCAACCGCTCCTCCTACTCACCACAGTGTGCTGAACCGAGAGTAACTTACCTGCCACCAACCTCCATTGCTCTCCTGGATTCACTAGCAAAGCTTTGTCTGCTTAAATGCTGTCTCATCCGTGACTCGCTCATCAACCACTCCTCCTACTCACCGCAGTGTGCTCAACCGAAAGTAACTTACCTGCCACCAACCTCCATTGCTCTCCTGGATTCACTAGCAAAGCTTTGTCTGCTTAAACGCTGTCTTATCCGTGACTCGCTCTCTAACCTCTCCTCCTACTCACTGCAGTGTGCTAAACCGAGAGTAACTTACCTGCCACCAACCTCCATTGCTCTCCTGGATTCACTAGCAAAGCTTTGTCTGCTTAAATGCTGTCTCATCCATGACTCGCTCTCTAACCTCTCCTCCTACTCACTGCAGTGTGCTAAACCGAGAGTAACTTACCTGCCTCCAACCTCCATTGCTCTCACGGATTCACTAGCAAAGCTTTGTCTGCTTAAACGCTGTCTTATCCGTGACTCGCTCTCTAACCTCTCCTCCTACTCACTGCAGTGTGCTGAACCGAGAGTAACTTACCTGCCTCCAACCACAATTGCTCTCCAAGATTCACTAGCAAAGCTTTGTCTGCTTAAACGCTGTCTCATCCATGACTCGCTCTCTAACCACTCCTCCTACTCACTGCAGTTTTTATTTTTAATCATTTTGTTTAATATTTTTGAAATCTTAGAGTTTTTTTATTTTTCATATTTTTAGTGTTTATTATTTTTTATAATTTTTTTTGTAGTATTAGGTTTATTTAAATTTGTAATTTAGGTTTTTTAATTTGTTATGTTTTTTTTTTTTTATTAGAATAGTTATGTTAGGTTAATTTATAGTTTAATCTTATTTTTTTTTTTTAATTCACATTTAAGTTTTTATTTATTTTAAGGTAGTTATGTTGCAACTTTTAATTTAAAGTTAGGGGGTGTTGGGTTCAGGGGTTAAAAGTTTAATTTAGTGTTTTGCAATGTGGGGGGCCTGCGGCTTAGGTGTTAATAGGTTTAGTTTATTAGTTAAAAAGTGGGGGGCTGTTGATTCAGGGGTTAATAGGTTTATTATAGTAGTTGCGATGTGGGGGACGGCGGTTTAAGGGTTAATAGGTTTATTTAGTGTTAGCGATGTGGGGGGCTGGCAGTTTAGGGGTTAATAGGTTTATTTCAGTGTTGACGATGTGGGCGGCAGATTAGGGGTTAATAAATTTACTATAGTATTTGCAATGCGGGTGGTGGTTTAGGGGTTAATAGGTTGTTTATGGGTGTTAGTGTACTTTGTAAAATTTTAGTTATGAGTTTTGTGAAACATTTTTGTTTCGCAAAATCCATAACTACTGGTCTCAGATCGCAGAATGGCTCGTGTCGGTATAGGCTGTAGCCGAAACGCACAACCTCTAATACGGCACTATGGAAAATCCCGCACTCAAACGTCATTTTTTCAGTGGGGAATGAACATTGCGTTACAGGCTAAAATGCTTGCGGTATAGCTTTACGGCTGCAACTCGTAATATGCGTTACCGGCCTTTCCATGCGCAATGTCCAAAATATTCAGCGGTGTAGCCGTACCGCAAAACTCGTAATTTAGCCGATTGATTGTAATTATAATAAGCAACCTTAAATCTAAGACTCAGCATTCCTGACAATACTTTTTTATTTGCTTTATAATTCAGAATAATATGTGCTAGATGTGCTTGTGTTACGTACTTATTTTGCTGGAAATTGCAGTGCATGGTATTACTATTTTCATTAGATATATCATTGTTTTAGTGTTTTGTACCATGTATTAGTTTAAGTATAGAATAGAAAAGGGTAAACTGATTTGTTTAAGCTGCTTTCAGTTTTGCATTTGCTAAGTATGGATTTGTTCTAATCATTCCATAGACAAGAAATAGATTAGTTAGGTAAGTAAATAGGGAGTATAATTGAATTTACATCTTAGGCAATAGCTTTGATGAACATTTCTGTAAATCTCTCTGCTATAAGGCCACGTATTGATGTTCTAATACACTTTATTGATCATGTTATTTATGAGAGATTTTACATTTCTGCGCTGCGATGCTCAAAATGTTCAAGCCCGAGTCAGATGTGTCAATATTTTATTCTAGTATAGCCATTCTACATATTACCAAGACTGTATATAATACGCCTGTTTGTGCGCTTGTAAGGTTATAATCTATTCTTATGCTGTTGTTTTACGAATACTTATTTCTATGGCCCCTATTTAACAAAGGCCTGTCGGACCTGATCCGACATTGAGGATCAGGTCCGGCAGACCTTGCTGAATGCGGAGAGCAATACGCTCTCCGTACTCAGCATTGCACAAGCAGCTCTTGCAGATTCGTGGCCAATCGGCCACCAGCAGGGGGGTGTCAATCAACCTGATTGCTGTTTCTGGAGAGCCTACAGGCTCGCCAGAAACACGAGCCCTTAAGCTCCATCCGGAGATTGATAAATGGGCCCCTATGTATTGACACCTATTTGTATGGCATTTTTTAATTTGTTTCCCTGTATGGACAATACAATACATATTCTGTCCTTCAAGGTCATGTTCAAAAGTCCTTGAGCGTCTCTTCAAGAATTGTACTAACTCCTGCCATTTACATCTATAGGTGCATGAGGAACCCAATGGTATCTTGCCAAGTAAGCAAAAACTGTAAGCAACTTGAAAAAAAATAATAGTTTAAGCAGTAACACTTAGGAAACACTTACAAAATCATTAATATAAAGGTCTGTAATTGTAAAATATCTGCGTACCTGTCCACTTGGCCGCACTATGAGTGAGCCGCATCTGCTACCCACATTAACCCCTTAGTGACCAGACCATTTTTCAATGTTCTTACCCTTAAAGGGCCACTAAACCCAAAATCTTTCTTTCATGATTCAGATAGAGAATAGAAATTTAAACAACATTAGAATTTACTTCCATTATTTATTTTGCTTCATTTTTTAAATATCCTTAGTTGAAGAAAAAGCAATGCACATGGTGAGCCAATCACATGATGCTTCTATGTACAGCAATCAATTAGCAGCTAGTGAGCATATCTAGATATTCTTTTCATCAAAGAATATCAAGAGAATAAAACAAATTAGATAATATAAGTAAATTAGAAAGATGTTTAAAATTGCATTCTCTAAATTATAAAAGAAAAAATGTTGGTGGCATGTGCCTTTAAGGACCAGGGCTATTTTTCATTTTTGCGGTGTTTGTGTTTAGCTGTAATTTTCCTCTTACTCATTTACTGTACCCACACATATTATATACAGTTTGTCTCGCCATGACATGGACTTTCTAAAGATACCATTATTTTCATCATATCTTATAATTTACTATAAAAAAAAATATGATGAAAAAAACACACTTTTTCTAACTTTTTCTACCCCCCAAATCTGTTACACATCTACATCCACCAAAAAACAACCATACTAAATAGTTTCTAAATTTTGTCCTGAGTTTAGAAATACCCAATGTTTACAGGTTCTTTGCTTTTTTTGCAAGTTATAGGGCAATAAATACAAGAAGCACTTTGCTATTTCCAAACCACTTTTTTTTTCAAAATTAGCGCTAGTTGCATTGTAGCTGATATCTGTCAGGAATCCCTGAATATCCCTCACACACACACACACATATATATATATATTATTTATTTTACTAGAAAACCCAAAGAATTGATCTAGGCCCATTTTGGTATATTTCATGCCACTTTTTCACAAACTTTATGTTTCTCTCTGAATTTATTTACAAACTGCTTGTGCAATTATGGCACAAATGGTTGTAAATGCATCTTTGGGATCCCCTTTATTCAGAAATAGCAGACATTTGGGGCTTTGGCGTTACTTTTTGGTAATTAGAAGGTCTCTAAATGCCGCTGCGCACCACACTTTTATTATGTCCAGCAGTGAAGGGGTTAATTAGGTAGCTTGTAGGGAGCTTGTAGGGTTAATTTTAGCTTTAGTTTAGTGTAGTAGACAACCCAAAGTATTGATCTAGGCCCATTTTGGTATATTTTATGACACCATTTCACCGCCAAATGCGATCAAATAAAAAAAATTGTTAACTTTTTCACTAACTTTAGGTTTCTCACTGAAACTATTTACAAACAGCTTGTGCAATTATGGCATAAATGGTTATAATTGCTCCTCTGGGATCCCCTTTGTTCAGAAATAGCAGACATATATGGTTTTGGCATTGCTTTTTGTTAATTAGAAGGCCGCTAAATGCTGCAGTGCACCACACTTGTATTATACCCAGCAGTGAAGGTGTTAATTAGGTAGCTTGTAGAGTTAATTTTAGCTTTAGTGTAGAGATCAGCCTCCCACCTGACATATCCCACCGCCTGATCCTTCCTTGACTCCCCTTAAACAGCTCTCTTCCCTCCCCACCTCACAATTGGTAGAAAGTCTGCCAGTACAAAAATAAAAGGCTTTTTTAATATATATATTTTTTTTATCTTTTTTAAATTTATTCTGCAGTGTTTTATCCCCCTTAGCCCCCAACCTCCCTGATCCCCCCTAAACAGCTCTCTCCCCCTCCCCCTCTACCTATTTGCCGCTATGTTGGGTACTGGCAGCTGTCTGCCAGAACCCAGTTTGCTAAAAAAAAAAGGTTTTTTTATTATTTTTTTCACAAAAAAACAACAATTTTCTGTAGTGTAGCTGCCCCACCTCAAAAGCCTACCCCCTCCCCCACCAAGATCTCTTTATTTACATTTAATTACCCCCATTTCCCTCTTCATCCATTCATACAATGCAATCCGAGTTATGTACTAGCACGCGCACACACACGACCTCCCGCCCCCCCTCGCCCCCCGTGCAATCCCAACCACTCGCCCGCACTGGATGAAGAGGATCCAGAAGTAATCGAGCGATGGGCCACCCACCCGTCTCCCTGCTATGGCTTCCACCCACCGACGATCGGCACCATTGCTGGCTGATGCAGAGAGGGCCACAGAGTGGCTCTCCCTGCTTCGGTGGATAAAAAAAGGTATTGCAGTGAAGCCTCAATAGAGGCAATAACTGCAATACCCTGAAAGCAATCACGATCGTTATTATCTAACAAAAAAAGTCAGAGATATTGATCAACTCCATTGTTAACCTGCGGCTAGATTACGAGTTTTGCGTTATGAGTGAAAAAGCAGCGTTATGGCTCTTTTTCACTACTGCCGGTATTACGAGTCTTGTAGGTATAGCTGTACCGCACACTTTCTTGGCCGTCACGCAACGTAACTACCGTACTTTTTAAAACAAGGAACATGACAACCCCAGACGATCGTTTCCCATATCACTAACACTAAATAAATATATTAACCCCTAAACCTAAGTCTAACCCTAACCCCCCTAACTTTAATATAATTAAAATAAATCTAAATAAAACCTACTATTATTACCTAAATAATACCTATTTAAGACTAAATACCTGTAAAATAAACCCTAAGCTAGCTACAATATAACTAATAGTTATTTAATATTTACTAGCTACCTAGTTTAAATAAATACAAATTTACCTGTAAAATAAAACTTAACCTAAGTTACTCTAACACCTAACATTACACTATCATTAAATAAATTACATTAATTAAATACAATTAACTAAATTACAAAAAAATAAACACTAAATTACAAAAAATAAAAAATAAATGATCAAATATTTAAACTAATTACACCTAATCTAATAGCCCTATCAAAATAAAAAAGCCCCCCCCCAAATAAAAAAACCTAGCCTACACTAAACTGTCAATGACCCTTAAATGGGTCTTTTGCAGGGCATTGCCCCAAAGAAATCAGCTCTTTTACCTGTAAAAAAAAAAAAAAAAATACAAACAACCCCCAACAGTAAAACCCACCACTCACACAACCAAACATCCCAAATAAAATCCTATCTAAAAAACTAAGCTCCCCATTGCCCTGAAAAGGGCATTTGAATGGGCATTGCCCTTAAAAGGGCATTTAGCTCTTTTTCGTTGCCCAAACTCCTAATTTAAACATAAAACACTAACCCACGAAGATCCACTTACAGTTTTTGAACACTGGACATCTATCCTCATCAAACCGGGAGAAGTCTTCATCCAAGCGGCAAGAAGTCATCCTCCTGGCGGGTAGAAGTCTTCATCCAGACAGCATCTTCTATCTTCATCCTTCCAACGCGGAGCGGCTCCATCTTCAAGACATCCGGCATGGAGCATCCTCTTCTTTCGAATCCTCTTGTAGAAAGAAGGTTCCTTTAAATGACGTTATCGAAGATGGCATCCCTTGAATTCCAATTGTCTGATTGGAGCAGCCAATAGAATGCAAGCTCAATCCTATTGGCTGATTGGATCAACCAATATGATTTTTTACCCTTTAATTCCGATTGACTGATAGAATTGCAAGGGACGCCATCTTGGATGACATCATTTAAAGGAACCTTCATTCTTCAAGAGGATCTGAAAGAAGAGGATGCTCCATGCCGGATGTCTTGAAGATGGAACCGCTCCGCGTTGGAAGGATGAAGATAGAAGATGCTGTCTGGACGAAGACTTCTGCCCGACTGGAGGACGACTTCTTGCCGCTTGGATGAAGTCTTTTCCCGGCTTTATTGAGTACTTCTGCCCACTTGGATGAAGACTTCTCCCAGTAGATTTAGCCGCTCCGTGTCGGAAGGATGAAGATAGAAGATGCCGTCTGGATGAAGACTTCTGCCCGTCTGGAGAAAGACTTCTTGCCACTTGGATGAAGACTTCTCCCGGCTTCGTTGAGGACTTCTGCCCGCTTGGATGAAGACTTCTCCTGGCTTGATGAGAATGGATGTCCGGTCTTCAAAAACTGTAAGTGAATCTTCAGGGGTTAGTGTAAGGTTTTATTTATTTTTCATTTTGTGTAATTTAGTGTTTATTTTTTTTTGTAAATTAGTTAATTGTATTTAATTAATGTAATTTATTTAATTTTAGTGTAATGTTAGGTGTTTTTGTAAGACAGGTTAGGTTTTATTTTACAGGTAACTTTGTATTTATTTTAACTAGGTAGCTAGTAAATAGTTACTAACTATTTACTAACTAGTCTACCTAGTTAAGATAAATACAAACTTAGCTGTGAAATAAAAATAAAACCTAAGATAGATACAATGAAACTATTAGTTATATTGTAGCTAGCTTAGGTTTTATTTTACAGGTAAGTATTTAGTTATAAATAGGAATTATTTAGTTATTAATAGTAGGTTTTATTTAGATTTATTTTAATTATATTAAAGTTAGGGGTGTTAGGGTTAGACTTAGGTTTAGAGGTTAATATATTTATTTAGTGTTAGTGATGTGGGAGGCCAGAGGTTTAGGGGTTAATAACTTTATTATAGTGGTGAAGGCAACTTTGGGGACAGCAGATTAGGGGTTAATACATTTATGTAGGTGGCAGCGACATTGGGGACGGCAGGTTAGGGATTAATAAGTGTAGGTAGGTGGCGGCGATGTCGGGGGCGGCAGATAAGAGGTTAATAAGTGTAATCGGAACAAACAAACAAGGCCGCTGCAGATCCACAGGTGAATATAGTAAAGCCGTGTGCCGCACAGACTGAAGGAGGAGCCACACACAGTCCCGAGAGGCGCATGCCGAACGTGGCCAAGCAGAGACCACAGAGTACACCAAAAAGAAATTTAAGGCAGTACTCGGGAGGCACTTATAAAAGTAAAAAAACAAAATTTATTAGAACATATTTAAAAACAGGCACAGAACAACAAGCTCCTTACGCGTTTCATGCCGCAAATGGGCACTTAATCATAGGAATAGATGATAAGTTTAGACACCCCCTACTTAAAGGTAGGAGTGACCTAGCAGAACACCTGAGGAATAATTAAAACATAATACAATAAAAAGACATGCCTTATAGGACATAATATTGTAATACAATGGAGACGGAGGGATAAATAGTAGTTAATCTATATAAAAATTCAGTTAAATTCTAACCCTATAACCAAAAACAAAATAATATTGTAATAAACACAAATATGGCACTTACAAATGTTATAGTGCTAAACAAATTCAATAACAAAAAAGGTATGTTTAAATAAAATATAACAAGCCACTGAAAAAAAGAAAATTTGATTAATATATACATATGCAGAAATAAAAATATAAACATGTAATTTTTTGACTATTTCATACAAATGGCAAAATTCATTAATTAATTACCAAGTCCCAAAACTCTTCGTTTAGAAAATACAGTTTTAAAGGGACAGAGGCAGCAGCAGTTGCTGAACTGAAAGATACAACTATCAGACTCTAAAGTGTCGGAGAATGTCAGTCTAACATAATCAATTTTCTAGATCTTACACTTAGAGGAGATGTTAATTATAACGGATACCTTTCGTAAGCCAACCGCTGGTAACACCATTTTACATGCCAGGTCTTGTCATCCTCCACATTTAAAAAGGTGCATCCCCAGAGGACAATTTTTACACCTCAGGAGAAACACAAACTCAGAAGACAACTTTCATAAACAAGCATCAGCGCTCAAAGAAAGATTAGTAGAAAGGGGCTATGGAGAGAAACTTCTAAATGATAGCCTCAAAGAAGTAGGTAGTTACACACAGCAGAGCTTGGTACATAAGATTGCTAAGAAGGATAATAAGGCATCATCGTTCGATCTTTTATTACAATATTATTTTGTTTTTGTTTTTGGTTATAGGGTTATAATTTAACTGAATTTGTATATAGATTGACTACTAGTTATCCCTCCGTCTCCATTGTATTACAATATTATGTCCTATAAGGCATGTCTTTTTATTGTATTATGTTTAAATTATTCCTCAGGTGTTCTGCTAGGTCACTCCTACCTTTAAGTAGGGGGTGTCTAAACTTATCACCTATTCCTATGATTAAGTGCCCATTTGCGGCATGAAACGCGTAAGGAGCTTGTTCTGTGCCTGTTTTTAAATATGTTCTAATAAATTTAGTTTTTTTACTTTTATAATTGCCTCCCGAGTGCTGCCTTAAATTTCTTTTTGGTTAATAAGTGTAATGTCGGTGTTGGTGATGTCGGGGGCGGCAGATTAGGGGTTAATACGTATAATGTAGGTGTCGGCGATGTCGGGGGTGGCAGATTAGGGGTGTTTAGACTCGGGGCTTATGTTAGGGTGTTAAGTGTAAAAATAAATTTTCTTTCCCCATAGGAATCAATGGGGCTGCGTTACGGAGCTTTACGCTCCTTTATTGCAGGTGTTAGGATTTTTTTTAGCCGGCTCTCCCCATTGATATCTAAGGGGAAATCGTGCAAGAGAACGTAAAACCAGCTCAAAGCAGCGCTGGTATTTTTGTGCGGTATGGAGTTCAACACTGCCATATTGCCTGCTAACGCTGGGTTTTTGCAAACCTGCAATAGCAGCGCTATTAAAGGTGAGCGGTGGAAATAACTTGCAAGTAATTACCAAGCCACTCATAACGCAAAACTCGTTATCTGGCCGCTGGTAAGTAATGCTAAAAAATAATGTGCTCTAATTAATTGGAACCTATGGTTTTGTCATTAGAATTATGCGGCCCAATACAAATAAATGATAATAATAATAATACATAATTAGTCATTTCCATCATATTGATCAGTAGTGCTTGAGACCTGAGGAAGACAGAAAACTCTCAAAAGCTTGCCTTTTACTATGGATCATTAGTCCACTAAAACAGATATAACCACTTAAAGGGACAGTCTACACCAGAATTGTTATTGTTTAGAAAGATAGATAATCTCTTTATTACCCATTCCCCAGTTTCCATAACCAACACAGTTATATTAATGTACTTTTTACCTCTGTGATTACCTTGTATCTAAGCTTCTGCAGACTGCCCCCCTTATTTCAGTTCTTTTGACAGACATACAGTTAAGCAAATCAGTGCTGACTCCTAGGTAACCCCCATGGACACAAGCAAAATGTTATCTATATGTCACACATTAACTAACACCATTAAGTTGTGAAAAACTGTCATGTAAGTTTAATTTTGTCTAGACTGTCCCTTTAATGTAATACTCACATCTGCATCGCTTGACTATCACGGCTACTTCATTCTACATACGTGTTTGTTCTAGCTACTAAAAAGAGGGGGAAAAAAGAAAAGCGTCAGGGATTTGTTCATTATTTTGATAACAGATCTAAGAAACTATAAATGCTCTTAGGCTAATAAACATTGACTAAATTGTATGTATCATTAAATGTTTTCAAGAAAAAGGGCTATCACACAGAGAAAGCAGATGAAAGACCCAGAATGTGGCGTAGAGCAATGAACTACGACAACTGCCAGCGAAAGCATTTAATTATAGCTTAAGATTTTCACTAAGGCATCATATCACTTGGGATATTACAGAGTGAAACGCACGGGCATCACTTTAATTTTGTCTGATTTATTTTATAATGTAGTAGTTAGTTTTACATATATTTCAGAGAGATAAATACTGTGAATTTAAATACATGTAAAGCAGTTAAAAAGCACAATATCTATCTTCATTTTCATTTACCTAACATGTTTATGCTACCTAAACCCCCTTGGGTTTTAAAGAAAATTGTGCTGAATATATATATACAATTTTGTAGTCAACAAGAGACATCAAAAATCAGTTGCTCAGTTGACACTGTAATTTACTTTACCATGTAAAATGAATCTTTTAGTATCTTCATTAGTCTACATAAACATGACAGATTAATGTGTACATATTGTGCAAGTCCAGATATTACGTTAGAAACCTCAAGGGAAAATGTTGTATTAAAGGTATTTTATTTTGGGAAAAAAAACACATTTGGTAAAGTGATAACCATTTACAAGATGTTTTACAGCTCCTAAAGATGCTCATAAGTTTTTTATGATGTAGTAATAATCTGTACATGTGTGCATCTATATTTTATATCTCTGTAGGTAAATAATGAGATTAGACAGATTGCTTTGCTCAGCCATTCTGTAAGATTTGCATGCTACTGTGCACATTTGTTGTGTGTCATTTTAATTCTTTTATATGTAAAAAAACCCCAAAATTTTAAGTAATGTATTGTAACCCTGTTAGATGGCACAAGCACAAGTAGGCCGACACAATAAAGGCTGTGACACATTGCAAGCGATGTGTCGCGAGGCGAAGCATCTGCTTTGCGCCGCATCGCAACGCTTCCGAAGTTCAAATATTTCAACTCTGTGCACTCAGCTACGCGACCTGTTGCGGCTGAGCGTGCAGAGATGAAAAGGCAGGACACACTGAGCACGCACAGCCACATCATCACGCTGGGCGCCGCTCTCAGTGTGCTACAGCCTTAATACTATGGGGCCTATTTATGAAATGTCTCTCCGACATAATCCGATCAGCGGTTCATGTCCGACAGACATCACTGAATGCGGAAAGCAATATGCTCTCCGCATTCAGCATTGCACCAGCAGCTCTTGTGAACTGCTGGTGAAACGCCACCCCTGCAGATTCGCAGCCAATCGGCCGCTAGCAGGGGGCATCAATCAACCAAATCATATTTGATCGGGTTGATTTCACACAATCTCTGCCCGCCTCCTCAGAGCAGGCGGACAGGTTATGGAGCAGCGGTCTTCAGACCGCTGCTTCATAACTGGTGTTTCTGTCGAGTCTAAAGGCTCTCCAGAAACACGGCCCTTCAAGCTCCATACAGAGCTTGATAAATGGCCCCCTATGACTGCACAATAATAGGAAAACATATCTATGTAGAAATGAATATTTATTACAAAATCAAATCAGGGCAAATCGTTTCTCCAAATATTTGTTTGCTTCACTATTTTCAACAGAACAAATACTAAATATTTGTGGAAAATTGACATTCATTGTTGTTGAACAAATGCACATCTCTAAAAATCATTCATACATCAAACACACACAGTTTTCACATTACAAATATAAAATACATTATTTAATAAAAAAACTTGCCCTTAAAGAATATGTTTTGAGCACTCCTCTCTTCTTTAAGTGTGAGGTCGACACCTGGAGAAGGGGTGAGGCATTAAATGTATTATGAGTTTGGTTTTGGCCAATTGTGCCATAGCTAAGCTTTGTGTAATGGGACTGGTCAGACAGTAACCCAGCTGAGTGTTTTACATTTTTATAGTGTTTATTTTATCTTCAATTGCAAGTATTTCATTCAATACTGTCTATTGAGGTATATGAATGACATAATATTTTATTCTATTTCATATATATATATATCACATGCAAATAAAATGGCACACACTAACCAGTATAACTCCCTCAAGCTCTGCTAATAAACATAATAAACAATATAGAAGTAGTATCCAGACTCGGCATAGGTAGATACAGAGCAGGAATGAAGAATACAAATGCCTTTAATAATATCTTAACAAAGCGATATAGGCCCACTGCCAAACGTATCAGCTCACACTGGAGCTTTCTTCAAGGTCTGTCTGTCCTCCATTAAAGAAAGCTCTGGAGTGAGCGGAAGTGTTTGTCAGTGGGCCTGTATCGCTTTGTTAAGATATTAAAGGTGTTTGCATTCTTTATTGCTGTGTATGCCTGCTGTATATCTACTGTATAGGAGCTATGCCGAGTCTGGAAACTACTTGATTATATATATATATATATAGAAGGAAAGATGGATGTAGAAACGGCACTTGGAATTCCTAGAAATAAATAATAGTGTGATCTCAGATTGCAGCCCTAGAAAACCTATCAATGTAATTAGTGTCCCTATAAACTAATCACCTGATAGATAGTTATTAGAAAAAAGAGGGGGGAAGGTTAGTTTCCAGTGGCGCAAGCACTATATCATAATAAAATACCCTATATATAGGGGATGGATAGCCCGTGTACCCTATTTTTTTCTCAAAATCCGAGAAAAAATTAAATAGATGTACCTGTGAAAATAAATCTGTGAAAATATATCCAGTGGCAAACAGAGACAAAATACAAAGGCCTCTAGTTATGAAGGTCTGTCGGACCTGATCTGACAGTTCAAATCAGGTCCGACAGACCTCGCTGAATACGGCGAGCAATACGCTCGCTGTATTCAGCATTGCACCAGCAGCTCACAAGAGCCAATAGGCCGCCAGCAGGGGGTGTCAATCAACCCGATCGTACTCGATTGGGTTGAATTCTGGCGATGTCTGTCCGTCTGCTCAAAGCAAGCGGACAGGTTTATGGAGCAGCGATCTTTGTGACCGCTGCTTCATAACTGCTGTTTCTGGCGAACCTGCAGGCGTGCCAGAAACACGGGGCATCGAGCTCCATTATTATTATAATAGTACAATTTAAAATGTACAAAATAAGACTATACTAGTATATGTGGTAATAATATAGGCTATAAAAGAAATGAATACATAAACAATTCATTCAAGTGATATGCATAGTGAGCCTGATCAGGATCGATATTGTTTTTGGTCACTATCAAAGTTTGTAGCAAATAGAGTTCACTAAATCCTATAGAAAGTAGCAAAAGTAGGATAAATCAGCAACATCAAACAACGGATACCTTTGGGAATCTACTCACTGGGTAAATATCTATGGGCTGGAAACAATTACTATTAAAAAACATAGAAATCTTTTAAAACACTTTATAAAAAGATAAAAAATAAGAAATACAATATTAATCTACCTATTCTTATCATATAACATTAAAAATATTGGTCATCTAGCTCAATATTATTGTAAAAATTGAAGATAAAAAATTGAAAATAGAGTGAACTAGATATATATATTGTATGTTATTTAAGATATAGGGTATAGAGAAATAAGATCAGTGCTAGTCTGACTTAAATATCCTCTTATCAATTGTAAGATTTGGATTAGACTTTAGGAGTATGATATCTACATGAAATAAATAAAACCTATACGTATAATGATATATTCTAATTTCCTATAAACTACCCGAAATTATATATTATTAAAAAGTATTAAAAAATAATATAGTCTTTTAAACATTTTGGGGGAACAAATGTGGAGTGTAGTTTTCCTAAATAAACCAAAATACATTTTTTAAAAGTTTAGACCAAAAAGGCTGCAAGGTCAATGTCCTTGTTAAGACCATAGGAAACCAGTGTTTGTAATGTATAAATCCAGAAAGTTTCTCTTTTACGGAGTTGTAATTCCCGGTTTCCACCTCTTTTCCTCTCAGGAATGTATTCTAGAACTGTCCCTCTTAAACAACCTGGATCTTGGTTATGTTTCCTTAGATCAGTGATTTTTAACCTTTTTTTTGCTGTGGCACACTTTTTTACATTAAAAAATCCTGTGGCACACCACCATCCCAAAATTTAAAAAAAATCACACATTGTAGCCTAATACAGCATATATATATATATATATATATATATATATATGTTTTTTAGTTTGTATGTATTGTATTTTAATCTCATGGCTTTATCTCCTCCATAACTTCAATGAGTATTACTTTTTCTCTCCAGAAGAAGGTTTTTATACTGAGGACCAGCCCCTCAGTCTTGCACATATCCCCTTCGGGGCAGGGTGCATGCTGTTATTGGGGGAGCAGCATTACCTGCATTTGTAAGAGCTTTGTCCAGTAGCCACAATCATCATGGCCTTGAAGCATCACCATATGGCTTAAGGTGCATGCAGCTTTTGGGATGTTGCTGTGAGAGACAATGAGATTGAAGCAATTCCTTTAATATGGCTTTGTTAGTCCCGTACATAAAAAATACAGTATGGCTGTATGTGGCAGAGAAGAAGACGAAGGTTGTTAGTCTTGCCCATGTGCAAACTGTGGTGTTGGGGAAGAGAATGGTGTTTCTCTTGTTAGGTGTATCCAGTCCACGGATCATCCATTACTTGTGGGATATTCTCCTTCCCAACAGGAAGTTGCAAGAGGATCACCCACAGCAGAGCTGCTATATAGCTCCTCCCCTAACTGCCATACCCAGTCATTCTCTTGAAAGCTCTCAACATAGCTGGAGGTAGTAAGAGGAAAGTGGTAAAATATAGTTAGTTTTTTCATCAATCAAAAGTTTATTGTTTTTAAATGGTACCGGAGTGTACTATTTTATCTCAGGCAGCATTTAGAAGAAGAATCTGCCTGCGTTTTCTATGATCTTAGCAGAAGTAACTAAGATCCACTGCTATTCTCACATATGTCTGAGGAGTGAGGTAACTTCAGAGGGAGAATGGCGTGCAGGGTATCCTGCAATAAGGTATGTGCAGTTAAGTTTTTCTAGGGATGGAATTTGCTAGAAAATGCTGCTGATACCGGATTAATGTAAGTTAAAACCTAAATACAGTGATTTAATAGCGACTAGTATCAGGCTTGCTATCAGAGGTATATACTCTGATTAATGTGCAATATAAAACGTTTGCTGGCATGTTTAATCGTTTTTATATATGCTTTGGTGATAAAACTTATTGGGGCCTAGTTTTTTCCACATGGCTGGCTTTATTTTTGCCTAGAAACAGTTTCCTGAGGCTTTCCACTGTTATAGTATAAAAGTTACAGTTGGTGCAGTTAAAATTACAAACTGTGACATTCAGCTTCCCTCAGCAGTCCCCTGCATGCTATAGGACATCTCTGAAGGGCTCAAAAGGCTTCAAAAGTAGGAGCTGTGGCAATTGTTATGACTGTTTAAAAAACATATTTTTCGTTTTGTTAATCTGTTTTTTGTATTAAGGGGTTAATCATCCATTTGCAAGTGGGTGCAATGCTCTGCTAACTTGTTACATACACTGTAAAAATTTCGTTAGTTTAACTGCCTTTTTTCACTGTTATTTCACATTTTGGCAAAATTTGTTTCTCTTAAAGGCACAGTAACGTTTTTTTTTATATGTATTGCTTGTTAACTTGATTTAAAGTGTTTTACAAGCTTGCTAGTCTCATTGCTAGTCTGTATAAACATGTCTGACATAGAGGAAACTCCTTGTTCATTATTTTTAAAAGCCATGGTGGAACCCCATAGGAGAATGTTTACTAAATGTATTGATTTCACTTTAAACAATAAAGATCAGCTGTTATCTTTAAAAGAATTATCACCAGAGGATTCTGACGAGGGGGAAGTTATGCCGACTAACTCTCCCCACGTGTCGGACCCTTTGACTCCCGCTCAAGGGACTCACGCTAATATGGCGCCAAGTACATCAAAGACGCCCATAGCGATTACTTTGCAGGACATGGCGGCAATCATGGATAATACCCTGTCAGCGGTATTAGCCAGACTGCCTGAATTCAGAGGAAAGCGCGATAGCTCTGGGGTTAGACGTAATACAGAGCGCGCAGATGTTTTAAGGCCCATGTCTGATACTGCGTCACAATATGCAGAAGCTGAGGAAGAGCTTCAGTCTGTGGGTGACGTCTCTGACTCGGGGAAACCTGATTTAGATATGTCTACTTTTAAATTTAAGCTTGAGAACCTCCGGGTGTTGCTTGGAGAGGTTTTAGCTGCTCTGAATGACTGTGACACAATTGCAGTGCCAGAGAAATTGTGTAGACTGGATAAATACCATGCGGTGCCGGTGTGTACTGACGTTTTTCCAATACCTAAAAGGTTTACAGAAATTATTACTAAGGAGTGGGACAGACCCGGTGTGCCGTTTTCCCCCCCTCCTATTTTTAGAAAAATGTTTCCAATAGACGACACCACACAGGACTTATGGCAGATGGTCCCTAAGGTGGAGGGAGCAGTTTCTACTTTAGCAAAGCGTACCACTATCCCTGTCGAGGACAGTTGTGCTTTTTCAGATCCAATGGATAAAAAATTAGAAGGTTACCTTAAAAAAAGTTTATTCAACAAGGTTTTATCCTGCAGCCCCTTGCATGCATTGCTCCTGTCACTGCTGCTGCGGCGTTCTGGTTTGAGTCTCTGGAAGAGGCCTTTCAGACAGCTACTCCATTGACTGAAATACTTGACAAGCTTAGAACACTTAAGCTAGCTAATTCTTTTGTTTCTGATGCCATTGTTCATTTGACTAAACTAACGGCTAAGAATTCTGGATTCGCCATCCAGGCGCGTAGGGCGCTATGGCTTAAATCTTGGTCAGCTGACATGACTTCAAAGTCTAAATTACTTAATATTCCCTTCAAGGGGCAGACCCTATTCGGGTCTGGTTTGAAGGAAATTATTGCTGACATTACTGGAGGTAAGGGTCATACCCTTCCTCGGGACAGGGCCAAATCAAGGGCCAAACAGTCTAATTTTCGTGCCTTTCGAAACTTCAAGGCAGGTGCAGCATCAACTTCCTCTGCTACAAAACAAGAGGGAACTTTTGCCCCCTATCCGGCAACGGATCTAGTAGGGGGCAGACTTTCTCTCTTCGCCCAGGCATGGGCAAGAGATGTTCAGGATCCCTGGGCGTTGGAGATCATATCTCAGGGATATCTTCTGGACTTCAAAGCTTCCCCCCCACAAGGGAGATTTCACCTTTCGAGATTATCTGTAAACCAGATAAAGAAAGAGGCATTCTTACGCTGTGTGCAAGACCTCCTAATAATGGGAGTGATCAATCCAGTTCCACAGATGGAACAAGGACAGGGATTTTATTCAAATCTGTTTGTGGTTCCCAAAAAAGAGGGAACCTTCAGACCAATTTTGGATCTAAAGATCTTAAACAAATTCCTCAGAGTTCCATCGTTCAAAATGGAAACTATTCGGACAATCCTACCTATGATCCAGGAGGGTCAGTACATGACCACAGTGGATTTGAAGGATGCTTACCTTCACATACCGATTCACAAAGGTCATCATCGGTTCCTAAGGTTTGCCTTTCTAGACAGGCATTACCAGTTTGTGGCTCTTCCCTTCGGTTTAGCTACAGCCCCAAGAATTTTTACAAAGATTCTGGGGTCTCTTCTGGCGGTCCTAAGACCACGGGGCATAGCAGTGGCCCCTTATCTAGACGACATCCTGATACAGGCGTCAAACTTCCAAATTGCCAAATCTCATACGTACATAGCGTTGGCATTTCTGAGGTCGCATGGGTGGAAAGTGAACGAGGGAAAGAGTTCTCTATCACCCCTCACAAGGGTTTCCTTCCTAGGAACTCTGATAGATTCTGTAGAAATGAAAATTTACCTGACGGAGTCCAGGTTATCAAAGCTTCTAAATTCCTGCCGTGTTCTTCACTACATTCCGCGCCCTTTGGTGGCTCAGTGCATGGAAGTGATCGGCTTAATGGTAGCGGTGATGGACATAGTGCCATTTGCGCGCCTACATCTCAGACTGCTGCAATTATGCATGCTCAGTCAGTGGAATGGGGATTACACAGATTTGTCCCCTCTGCTAAATTTGGATCAAGAGACCAGAGATTCTCAGGCCAGATTGGACAATTGTAACAACAGATGCCAGCCTTCTAGGTTGGGGTGCAGTCTGGAATTCCCTGAAGGCTCAGGGATCGTGGACTCAGGAGGAGAAACTCCTCCCTATAAATATTCTGGAGTTAAGAGCAATATTCAATGCTCTTCTAGCTTGGCCTCAGTTAGCAACCCTGAGGTTCATCAGATTTCAGTCGGACAACATCACGACTGTGGCTTACATCAACCATCAAGGGGGGACCAGGAGCTCCCTAGCGATGTTAGAAGTCTCCAAGATAATTCACTGGGCAGAGACTCACTCTTGCCATCTATCAGCGATCCATATCCCAGGTGTAGAGAACTGGGAGGCGGATTTTCTAAGTCGTCAGACTTTTCATCCGGGGGAGTGGGAACTCCATCCGGAGGTGTTTGCTCAATTGGTTCATCGTTGGGGCACACCAGAATTGGATCTCATGGCGTCTCGCCAGAACGCCAAGCTTCCTTGTTACGGATCCAGGTCCAGTGACCCAGAAGCGACGCTGATAGATGCTCTAGCAGCACCGTGGTTCTTCAACCTGGCTTATGTGTTTCCACCGTTTCCTCTGCTCCCTCGACTGATTGCCAAAATCAAACAGGAGAGAGCATCGGTGATCTTGATCGCGCCTGCGTGGCCACGCAGGACCTGGTATGCAGACCTGGTGGACATGTCATCCTTTCCACCTTGGCCTCTGCCTCTGAGACAAGACCTTCTACTACAAGGTCCTTTCAATCATCCAAATCTAATTTCTCTGAGACTGACTGCCTGGAGATTGAACGCTTGATTTTATCAAGGCGTGGCTTCTCCGAGTCAGTCATTGATACCTTAATACAGGCACGAAAGCCTGTAACCAGGAAAATCTACCATAAAATATGGCGCAAATATCTTCATTGGTGTGAATCCAAGAATTACTCATGGAGTAAGGTTAGGATTCCTAGGATATTATCCTTTCTCCAAGAGGGTTTGGATAAAGGATTATCAGCTAGTTCTTTAAAGGGACAGATTTCTGCTCTGTCTATCCTTTTGCACAAGTGTCTGGCAGAGGTTCCAGACGTCCAGGCATTTTGTCAGGCTTTGGTTAGAATTAAGCCTGTTTTTAAACCTGTTGCTCCTCCATGGAGCTTAAACTTGGTTCTTAAGGTTCTTAAAGGAGTTCCGTTTGAACCCCTTCATTCCATTGATATCAAACTTTTATCTTGGAAAGTTCTGTTTTTGATGGCTATTTCCTCAGCTCGTAGAGTCTCTGAGTTATCAGCTTTACAATGTGATTCTCCTTATCTGATTTTCCATACAGATAAAGTAGTTCTGCGTAGAAAACCTGGGTTTTTACCTAAGGTAGTTTCCAACAAGAATATCAATCAAGAGATTGTTGTTCCATCATTGTGTCCTAATCCTTCTTCAAAGAAGGAACGTCTTTTACATAATTTGGACGTAGTCCGTGCTTTAAAGTTTTACTTACAAGCGACTAAAGATTTTTGTCAAACATCTTCCCTGTTTGTTGTTTACTCTGGACAGAGGAGAGGTCAAAAGGCTTCAGCAACCTCTCTTTCTTTTTGGCTTCGGAGCGTAATACGCTTAGCCTATGAGACTGCTGGACATCAGCCCCCTGAAAGGATTACAGCTCATTCTACTAGAGCTGTGGCTTCCACCTGGGCCTTTAAAAATGAGGCTTCTGTTGAACAGATTTGCAAAGCGGTGACTTGGTCTTCGCTTCATACCTTTTCAAAATTTTACAAATTTGATACTTTTGCTTCTTCTGAGGCTATTTTTGGGAGAAAGGTTCTACAGGCAGTGGTCCCTTCCATTTAAGTACCTGCCTTGTCCCTCCCTTCATGCGTGTACTTTAGCTTTGGTATTGGTATCCCACAAGTAATGGATGATCCGTGGACTGGATACACCTAACAAGAGAAAACATAATTTATGCTTACCTGATAAATTTATTTCTCTTGTGGTGTATCCAGTCCACGGCCCGCCCTGTCCTTTTAAGGCAGGTCTAAATTTTAAACTACAGTCACCACTGCACCCTATGGTTTCTCCTTTCTCGGCTAGTTTCGGTCGAATGACTGGATATGGCAGTTAGGGGAGGAGCTATATAGCAGCTCTGCTGTGGGTGATCCTCTTGCAACTTCCTGTTGGGAAGGAGAATATCCCACAAGTAATGGGTGATCCGTGGACTGGATACACCACAAGAGAAATAAATTTATCAGGTAAGCATAAATTATGTTTTCAGAGAGACAGTTTGTTTTCTGTGCTGCCTTTTTCTCAGCAAGGATACATTGATGTGACTTTTTACAAGACTGAAGGTTTTGAATTGGGCAGTTTGAAAAGTTTGGATGTTTTCTAGTGTCTGGAAATGGAAGGGATTACTGTTGTGGGGAAGACACCTAGAGAGATGCCAAAGAGGGTTCTGTTGATAGTATGTATGTATAACCCTTTTGTGCCAGACTCTGAGATTATTGTGTCGCTACAAAAGTTGTGTAGTGAAGTCTCTCAAGCTAAAAGATCTATGGAGTGATTGCTGAAGAATCAGAAGTGTCATCCCAGGACTTTCAGCCTGTAAAATTCAACAAAGGTAGACCATCAAGGTCTGCTAGGAAAAATATGAAGGATCTGGTGTTCCTGATCATATATGATTGTGTTCTATTTTTTGTTTTGTTATATTTCTTTTTTAGATGCTTAAGGAGATCTCCTTAAATGTTTGTAGTGTACAAAGTGCTACCAGGAGAGCAAGCATTTTTCAAGTTCTAAAATCTGTTAATTATAATATTCTTTGTTTGCAAGAGTGCATGATGTCTGCTACTTTTAAGGAGGCTGGGTGTGATACTGGTCCTGCTTTTGGGTCCTTTAATAAGGATCATAATAATGGGGTGTTATTTTGCTTAGAGGGGATAGTTTTAAGATTCAAAATGGTTGAACGTGTGGTTAAGGGGAGGGTTTTGTTAGTTTTTGTTTTTTTAGTTTGGTGCTAAGGTTTTTTTATTATTAATGTTTATGCTTTTCCTAATAAGAATAACAGGGTTATTTGAGAAGCTTATATTTTTTCTTAGCAGGAGGGAACCTACTTTAGTTGTGGGCGATTTCAATTGCATTTTAGATGTTGATGATAGGGGGGTTCCAGGAGATCGTACTTAAGATAAGTCTAGTAAAGATTTGTTAGAAAGTTTAAGACATTTTGGGTTGAGGGGATGCATTCAGAACTAGTAATTATTATTAAAAAGGTTTTACTATTTTCATATATTGATTTTGTTTTTCTTTCTAGATATTTTTTGGTTGATGATTTTATTTAGACAAAAATGCCTTTTACAAATCATGGGGGATATTTATCAAAGGCCTGTCGGATCCGGTCCGACAGACCTCGCTGATTGCGGAGAGCAATACGATATCCATATTCAGCATTGCACCAGCAGCTCTTGTAATTGGCCGCCAGCAGGGGGGTGTCAATCAACCTGATCATACTTGATTGGGTTGAATTGTGGCGATCTCTGTCCGCCTGCTCAGAGGCAGATAGGTTATGGAGCAGCGGTCTTTAGACCGCTGCTTTATAACTGGTGTTTCTGGTGAGCCTGAAGGCTCGCCAGAAACGGAGGGCTTCAAGCTCAGTATGGAGCTTGATAGATATACTCCCATGTATGCACTGAATGTGCAGTCAGTATTGATCTGGATATGGAGTATGGTAAGGGAGTATGGAAGTTAAATAATGATTTGTTGGTGTATGAATATTGGTGGGAATGGGTTAAATTTGAATCAAAGACATTTTATTATTCTAAGGAGTTGTAAATAATATGAAAGGTAGCAAGTGAGATTGGAATATTTAAAATGTTTAAGGGAATTAAGTTTCGAAGTGAGGGATTAACTGAAAGAAGCAAAATAAGAGATTAAAAAGTGTATAGATGTGAAGAGTAGAGGCATTATTATGCATGCAAGAATGGAAGAAAAAGAGAAACGTGAGAAAAGTTTACTAGGTATTTTTTCAAGAGATTGGCAGTAAAGAAGGTTTGCTGAGTTTTATGGATCTGGAAGGTAGATAAGTTAGTAGAACACATGGAGATTTGGGTGCAGTTTGTAAGTTCTATTATAATTTGTATCTGTTTGTTGATGAGGTTGTTTTAGGGTGGATTGCATATAGGTTGACTGAGGATGATTGTATTGATTTGGAATGAGGTCTGTCTTTGTCTGAGATTGAGGTGTTAGTTAATGGGATGTAGAAAGGAAATCTCCTGGGGGTGACGGTTTGACTTTTGAATTTTATGTTGCTTTTTGGGATTTATTTAAAGGGAATGATTGTGATGTTTGTAAGTAGATTTTAGATAATTGTTAGATGTCTTTACCAATGAGAGAGTTTTTTTTTTTTATATAAGAAAGGGGGTCGAAAGGATCTTTACAAATGGAGACCATTATCATTACAGGGAGTGCAGAATTATTAGGCAAATGAGTATTTTGACCACATCATCCTCTTTATGCATGTTGTCTTACTCCAAGCTGTATAGGCTCGAAAGCCTACTACCAATTGAGCATATTAGGTGATGTGCATCTCTGTAATGAGAAGGGGTGTGGTCTAATGACATCAACACCCTATATCAGGTGTGCATAATTATTAGGCAACTTCCTTTCCTTTGGCAAAATGGGTCAAAAGAAGGACTTGACAGGCTCAGAAAAGTAAAAAATAGTGAGATATCTTGCAGAGGGATGCAGCACTCTTAAAATTGCAAAGCTTCTGAAGCGTGATCATCGAACAATCAAGCGTTTCATTCAAAATAGTCAACAGGGTCGCAAGAAGCGTGTGGAAAAACCAAGGCGCAAAATAACTGCCCATGAACTGAGAAAAGTCAAGCGTGCCACCAGTTTGGCCATATTTCAGAGCTGCAACATCACTGGAGTGCCCAAAAGCACAAGGTGTGCAATACTCAGAGACATGGCCAAGGTAAGAAAGGCTGAAAAACGACCACCACTGAACAAGACACACAAGCTGAAATGTCAAGACTGGGCCAAGAAATATCTCAAGACTGATTTTTCTAAGTTTTTATGGACTGATGAATGAGAGTGAGTCTTGATGGGCCAGATGGATGGGCCTGTGGCTGGATTGGTAAAGGGCAGAGAGCTCCAGTCCGACTCAAACACCAGCAAGGTGGAGGTGGAGTACTGGTTTGGGCTGGTATCATCAAAGATGAGCTTGTGGGGCCTTTTCGGGTTGAGGATGGAGTCAAGCTCAACTCCCAGTCCTACTGCCAGTTTATGGAAGACACCTTCTTCAAGCAGTGGTACAGGAAGAAGTCTGCATCCTTCAAGAAAAACATGATTTTCATGCAGGACAATGCTCCATCACACGCGTCCAAGTACTCCATAGCGTGGCTGGCAAAAAAGGGTATAAAAGAAGAAAATCTAATGACATGGCCTCCTTGTTCACCTGATCTCAACCCCATTGAGAACCTGTGGTCCATCATCAAATGTGAGATTTACAAGGACGGAAAACAGTACACCTCTCTGAACAGTGTCTGGGAGGCTGTGGTTGCTGCTGCACGCAATGTTGATGGTGAACAGATTAAAACACTGACAGAATCCATGGATGGCAGGCTTTTGAGTGTCCTTGCAAAGAAAGGTGGCTATATTGGTCACTGATTTGTTTTTGTTTTTGAATGTCAGAAATGTATATTTGTGAATGTTGAGATGTTATATTAGTTTCACTGGTAAAAATAAATAATTGAAATGGGTATATATTTGTTTTTTTGTTAAGTTGCCTAATAATTATGCACAGTAATAGTCACCTGCACACACAGATATCCCCCTAAAATAGCTATAACTAAAAACAAACTAAAAACTACTTCCAAAACTATTCAGCTTTGATATTAATGAGTTTTTTGGGTTCATTGAGAACATGGTTGTTGTTCAATAATAAAATTAATCCTCAAAAATACAATTTGCCTTATAATTCTGCACTCCCTGTATAAGATTATTGCTAAGGTGATTGCAAATAGGTTAAGAGGTGTGATTGATAGAATGATTAATTAAGAGAAAGTGTGTGCCCTTCCTGGAAGGAAGATTGCTGAGAGTTTGGTTTGTTTGAGGGATGCAGTCTCTTGCTGTTGAGGCTGTTGGTTTTCAGAAGGCCTTCAATAGAGTGATGCATGGTTTTATGTTTAGTGATTTGAAAATAATGGGTGTTCCAAAGAAAATGTTGTCTTGGATTAAATGTTTATATAAGGATATTGTGAGTAAGTTTGTAGTGAACGTTTTTTATACTCATGAAGTGGTGATTGGGTCTGGAGTGCATCAGGGTTGTCTGTTGTCTCCTTATGTTTTTATTTGTGTGATTGATCCATGGCTGAGTATGCTTAGAGATGATTGTTTTGTTAAGGGTGAAAAGGTGCCACATAATAATGGAAGGTGTATTAAGTTGATTGGTTTTATGGATGATGTCCCTGCTGTTGGCCAGTCTCAAGAGAGTTTAATGAAAGTTAAATTTAATTTTGATATTTTTATGGAATAAGTGTTTATGTAAGTTTTTTTGGTTTATAGAGAGAGAAGGATTTGTGTGGTTGGCCTGTTGCTAATGATATGAAGAAGATTGCTTTTTGGAAGTTGAGAATGTTCAGTTTTCATGAGCGAGTTTTAGTTATTAAGGCTGTTTTGATTCCTATATTGTTATATGTTAGTAATGTTTTTACTGCCTCTCGTAGGGTTTTGTGCCAAATAACAAGAGTGTTTTGTTCTTTTGGAATTCAGAAATGGAGAAACTGTAGAGAAGGATAGAAAAAGGTTGATTGTTAAGACTTTTTTGATGGTAAAGTATTTTAGTATGTGTGTAGTTTTGAGTAGTAAAGATTCTTTGTGTAGATGCATAGTCAGGTATGCAGTCAAGAATGTTTTCTAGAGCTTTTATGTGGGTGTTTGGGATAATAGGAGAACTGTTTGTTTTGAGGTGCCTTGGTTTTATGCACGTATTGAGAAGTGTGGGGGGTTTGAATTTGGTTCATGTGACAAGAGAAGAGTGGTGTGAAAAGGAAATGGTTATGAAAATTGTGCTTGATAGAGAGAAAGTAGAGAAGATTGTTAGCTTGACTGAAGATGAGAGAGTGAATTTTTGGAAGAGGGTAAATATGAAAGATGTTGTTAATCATCAGATTGATGTGTCCTGGATAGCAATACATGGATGTTCACCCACTAGATAATTAATGAGGATGAGAAGGGTAGTAATTGAGGAAAAGTGTCCGAGAGATGGATGTGGAAAGTGTTGTGCATGTGGGAGTGTGAATATGCAAGGAATGCTTGGAAGAGTTTAGCCAAATTGATTATGGGTTTGACTGGAGTGAAATTGGTGACTTTTCAGTTGATTTTGTTTGGTTTGTGTGACGCTAATGTTGTTAAGAGATTGTTTTGGTTGCTTGTTAAATGTGTGAAAGAGTCTTTGTGGGATGCTAAGTATCTGTTGGTGTTTAATAAATATTTGATGGAAGTTAGGCAATTTGTTAGTTTGATCCGTTCAAGGTTATTCACAGGTTTTTGTTTTGATAGGAAGAAATATGGAGAATTTGATTTTGAAGGTGTTTGGAAGATACAAAAAAGGAAAAATTGATTTAAAGGACCAATAAATACAGTAGATTTGTCTAATCACCAAATGCATAAAAAGACAATGCAATAGCACATAGGTGCCAAATAATCAAGCTCCAAATGGAGCTTGATGCCCCCTGTTTCCGCGTGAGCCTTCAGGCTCACCAGAAACAGCAGCTATGAAGCAGCAGTCTAAAGACCGCTGCCCCATAACTTGTCCCCCTGCTCTGAGGCTGCGGACATCAATCCACCGGATCCTATATGATCGGGCTGATTGACACCCCCTGCTTGCATCCGATTGGCCTTGAATCTGCAGGGGGAGGCATTGCACAAGCAGTTTACAAGAACTGTTTGTGCAATGATAAATGCCGACAATGTATGCTGTTGGCATTTATCGATGTGTGGCGGACATGATACGCTACATCATATCATGTCCATCCGCACTTTAATAAATCGGCCCCTTAGTCTGAACTTCAAGTGAGTAGTAGATATTTTCATGACAAATAATAAAAGTTATGTTTATTTACACTACTCCTGTATCATGTGACAGCCATCAACCAATCACAAAATGCATAAACGTATATTCTATAAAATCTTGCACATGATCAGTAGGAGCTGGTGGCTCAAAAATAAAAATAATGTAAAAATAAAA
The DNA here is from genome assembly GCF_027579735.1 of Bombina bombina. NCBI lineage: Eukaryota > Metazoa > Chordata > Amphibia > Anura > Bombinatoridae > Bombina > Bombina bombina. The sequence goes on along the minus strand of NC_069500.1, from coordinate 26,093,395 downwards.
AGACTGTGCACATTTTGTTAATGGAAGTAAAATGGAACGTTGCTTAAAATTGCTGCTCTTTCTAAATCATGAAAGTTTCATTTTTACTTGAGTGTCCCTTTTATGTTTTCTTTTTGCCTTTTGTTTTTATGGTTTTGTTTTTTCTTTGATTTTGGTTTAAGGGATAGTTAGGGGTGTGAGGGTTTTGGTTTGTTTAGGGCTTAGTGGGATGGATGTAGGATAGTGGTAAGGGACGATATTAGGGAAAGTTACGGCTAGATTACGAGTTGTGCGTTAGGGTTGAAAAGCAGCATTAAGAGGTCCTAATGTTGCTTTTTAACGCCCGCTGGTATTACGAGTCTTAAAATGACAGGTGTACCGCTCATTTATTTGGTCAGACTCGAAAATACCGCAAGTCCACTTACGTCAATTGCGTATCCTATATTTTCTATGGGACTTGCATAACGCCGGTATTATGAGTCTAACCAAAAGTGAGCGGTACAGCCTCTCCTGTCAAGACTGATACCGCATTTAAAAGTCAGTAGTTAAGAGTTTTATGGGCTAACGCAGTAGCATAAAACTCTTAACTAAAGTACTAAAAAGTACACTAACACCCATAAACTACCTATTAACCCCTAAACCGAGCCCCCCCCCCCCACATTGCAAACACTAAATAAAAATGTTTAACCCCTAATCTGCTGAACTGGACATCACCGCCATTATAAAAAATATATTAACCCCTAAACCGCCACCCTCCCGCATCGCAAACACTAGTTTTACTAATTTTATTAACCCCTAATCTGTCGTCCCTAACATAGCCGACACCTACCTACATTTATTAACCCCTAATCTGCCGCCTCCAACGTTGCCACAACTATATTAAAGTTATTAACCCCTAAATCTAAGTCTAACCCTAACTCCCTTAACTTAAATATAATTTAAATAAATCTAAATAAAATTACTGCAATTCACTAAATGATTCCTATTTAAAACTAAATACTTACCTATAAAATAAACCCTAAGATAGCTACAATATAACTAATAGTTACATTGCAGCTAGCTTAGGGTTTATTTTTATTTTACAGGCAACTTTGTATTTATTTTAACTAGGTACAATAGGTACAATAGTTATTAAATAGTTATTAACTATTTAATAACTACCTAGCTAAAATAAAGACTATTACACCTAACACTACACTATAATTAAATTAGTTAATTTTAAAAAATTATCTAAAGTAAGAAAAAAACAAAACACTAAATTACAGAAAATAATAAAATAATTACAAGTTTTTTGAACTAATTACACCTAATCTAATCCCCCAAATAAAATAAAAAAGCCCCCCAAAATAGTAAAAAGCCCTAGCCTATACTAAATTACAAATAGCCCTTAAAAGGTGGCCTTTTGCGGGGCATTGCCCCAAAGTAATAAGCTCTTTTACCTGTAAAAAAAGTACAATACCCCCCCAACATTAAAACCCACCACCCACTCACCCAACCCTACTCTAAAACCCACCCAATACCCACTTAATAAAACCTAACACTAACCCCTTGAAGATCACCCTACCATGAGAAGTCTTCACCCAGCCGGATCAAAGTCATCAACGATGCCGGGCGAAGTGGTCCTCCATATGTGCAGAAGTCTTCATGGAAGCTGGCCAGAAGAGGTCCTCCAGACGGGCAGAAGTCTTCATCCAGGCGGCATCTTCTATCTTCATCCATCCGGCGCGGAGTGGCTCCATCTTCAAGACATCTGACGCGGAGCATCCTCTTCAAACGAAGTCCAACTGAAGAATGCCGCCCCCTGCAGACTCGCGGCCAATGGGCCGCCAGCAGCAGGGTGTAAATTAACCCGATCATACTCGATCGGGTTGATTTCCGGTGATGTCGGTCCGCCTGCTAAGAGCAGGAGGACAGGTTATAGAGCAGCGGTCTTTGTGACCGCTGCTTCATAACTGCTGTTTCTGGTGAGCCTGCAAGCTCGCCAGAAACACAGGGCATCAAGCTCCATTCGGAGCTTGATAGATAGGCCCCATTTTTGGGATAGATAGTAAACCCATTTCTCTTGCAAGGTGTATCCAGTCCACGGATCATCCATTACTTGTGGGATATTCTCCTTCCCAACAGGAAGTTGCAAGAGGATCACCCACAGCAGAGCTGCTATATAGCTCCTCCCCTAACTGCCATATCCAGTCATTCTCTTGCAACTCTCAACAAGCATGGAGGTTGTAAGAGGAAAGTGGTGAAATGTAGCTGTTATCTTGCTTCAATCAAAAGTTTGTTATTTTTAAATGGTACCGGAGTTCTACTATTTTGTCCCAGGCAGAAAAATAGAAGAATCTGCCTGTGATTTCTATGATCTTAGCAGCTTGTAACTAAGATCCATTGCTGTTCTCACACATGACTGAAGAGAGAGGTAACTTCAGCGGGGGAATGGCGTGCAGGTTATACAGTACTGCTATGAGGTATGTGCATTAAGATTTTTTCTAGAAGATGTGAATGCTAGAAAATGCTGCTGATACCAAATTTATGTAAGGTAAGCCTGAATACAGTGATTTAATAGCGACTGGTATCATGCTTACTTTCTGAGGTAATACTCTTTTATAATTACAATATAAAATGTTTGCTGGCATGTTTAAACGTTTTTATATATACTTTGGTGATAAAACTTTATTGGGGCCTAGTTTTTTCCACATGGCTGGCTTAAATTTGCCTAGAAACAGTTTCCTGAGGCTTTCCAAAATCGTTTCTTGGGGAAGGTAGGCCCACAGCAAGGCTGTGGCAGTTGGTGTGACTGTTAAAAAACGTTTTTTTCTTTTTTAATCTGTTTTTTGAACTAAGGGGTTAATGGGTGCAATGCTCTGTTAGCTTATTATACACACTGTAAAAATTTCGTTTGATTTACTGCCTTTTTTCACTGTTTTTCAAATTCTGACAAAATTTGTTTCTCTTAAGGGCACAGTACCGTTTCTTATATTTGCTTGTTAACTTGATTTAAAGTGTTTTCCAAGCTTGCTAGTCTCATTGCTAGTCTCTACAAACATGTCTGACATAGAGGAAACTCCTTGTTCATTATGTTTAAAAGCCATAGTGGAGCCCCCTCTTAGAATGTGTACCAAATGTACTGATTTCACTTTAAGCAATAAAGATCATATTCTGTCTTTAAAAAATTTATCACCAGAGGAATCTGATGAGGGGGAAGTTATGCCGACTAACTCTCCCCACGTGTCAGATCCTTTGACTCACGCTCAAGGACTCACGCTCAAATGGCGCCAAGTACATCCAGGGTGCCCATAGCGCTTACTTTACAAGACATGGCGGCAGTCATGGATAATACAATGTCAGCGGTATTAGCCAGACTACCTGAATTTAGAGGAAAGCGAGATAGCTCTGGAGTTAGACGAAATACAGAGCATACTGACGCTTTAAGAGCTATGTCTGATACTGCCTCACAATATGCAGAAGCTGAAGAAGGAGAGCTTCTTTCTGTGGGTGATGTTTCTGACTCAGGGAAGATGATGCAACCTGATTCTGATATTTCTACATTTAAATTTAAGCTTGAACACCTCCGCGTGTTACTCAGGGAGGTTTTAGCTGCTCTGAATGACTGTGATACAATTGCAGTGCCAGAGAAATTGTGTAGACTGGATAAATACTATGCAGTGTCGGTGTGCACTGATGTTTTTCCAATACCTAAAAGGTTTACAGAAATTATTACTAAGGAATGGGATAGACCAGGTGTGCCGTTCTCTCCCCCTCCTATTTTTAGAAAAATGTTTCCAATAGACGCCACCACACGGGACTTATGGCAGACAGTTCCTAAGGTGGAGGGAGCAGTTTCTACTCTAGCAAAGCGTACTACTATCCCTGTCGAGGACAGTTGTGCTTTCTTAGATACAATGGATAAAAAGTTAGAGGGTTACCTTAATAAAATGTTTATTCAACAAGGTTTTATCCTACAGCCCCTTGCATGCATTGCTCCTGTCACTGCTGCTGCAGCGTTCTGGTTTGAGTCTCTGGAAGAGGCTTTACAGGTAGCGACTCCATTGGATGACATACTTTGCAAGCTTAGAGCACTTAAGCTAGCCAATTCTTTTGTTTCTGATGCCATTGTTCATTTGACTAAACTAACGGCTAAGAATTCTGGTTTTGCTATCCAGGCACGCAGAGCGCTATGGCTTAAATCATGGTCAGCTGACGTTACTTCAAAGTCTAAGCTGCTTAACATTCCCTTCAAGGGGCAGACCCTATTCGGGCCTGGTTTGAAGGAGATTATTGCTGATATCACTGGAGGAAAAGGTCATGCCCTTCCTCAGGATAGGTCCAAATTAAGGGCCAAACAGTCTAATTTTCGTGCCTTTCGAAACTTCAAGGCAAGTGCGGCATCAACTTCCTCTAATGCAAAACAAGAGGGAACTTTTGCTCAGTCCAAGACGGTCTGGAGACCTAACCAGGCCTGGAACAAAGGTAAGCAGGCCAAAAAGCCTGCTGCTGCCTCTAAGACAGCATGAAGGAACGGCCCCCTATCCGGTAACGGATCTAGTAGGGGGCAGACTTTCGCTCTTCACCCAGGCGTGGGCAAGAGATGTCCAGGATCCCTGGGTGTTGGAAATTATATCCCAGGGATATCTTCTGGACTTCAAGGCATCCCCCCAAAAGGGAGATTTCACCTTTCACAATTATCTGCAAACCAGATAAAGAGAGAGGCATTCTTACACTGTGTACAAGACCTCCTAGTTATGGGAGTGATCCATCCAGTTCCAAAAGAGGAGCAGGGACAGGGATTTTTCTCAAATCTGTTTGTGGTTCCCAAAAAAGAGGGAACCTTCAGACCAATTTATATAAATATCTTAAACAAATTCCTCAGAGTTCCATCATTCAATATGGAGACTATTCGTACCATCCTACCTATGATCCAGGAGGGTCAATACATGACTACAGTGGATTTAAAGGATGCTTATCTTCACATTCCGATACACAAAGATCATCATCGGTTTCTCAGGTTTGCCTTCCTAGACAGGCATTACCAGTTTGTAGCTCTTCCCTTTGGGTTACCTACAGCCCTAAGAATTTTTACGAAGGTTCTGGGGTCGCTTCTGGCAGTCCTAAGACCGCGGAGCATAGCAGTGGCCCCTTATTTAGACG